>NC_084590.1:31602004-31902004 GCF_033807715.1 Cololabis saira | reverse complement strand
TTCCATACCCTCGGTTTCTTTCCGGGAAAGGTTATACAACCAGCTAGTTGGAGTGGGTGCACTTTTGGCAAAGCTTCATAGCATGACGATTGTAAATGACAGTAAATTGTTTTAACTGCCACCTGGTGGTCAGTTTTCACCAGTGTGGTTTAGCAGAGAATGCAAAGGTAGAAAGGGGAGGTGATGATTCTGCTGCGTCATCTCACCACCTGTTGCATCTCAGCTGTTGTCTCCCGAGGGTCGACTTGGCGTTGTGCTGCTCCATTTCTTTTGTTTGTTCATTACCTGCATTTAAGTAAGTTTCAATCTGACAACGGGTCTTCATTATAATGGTACTTATTTGATGTGTTTTCTTCCTTTGACATTAAAGGGATTGTGACATGAAAAACACATTTTTCTTGATTTTTTGTGTTTAGTTGGGTGTCTTGACATCAATTACACCCAAAAAAACCGAACTTTTAACATTCAGTGTATTGTGTGCTTTCTGGGAATTTCCGCATAATTGTGCAAAAACGGCGCGTCTGGTTGGGTGGCGGACCTATACGTATAGACCCGCTAAATCACCGCCCCCTCCACCCAGCTCCCTGCCCATCAGCGCTGAGCCGCGGGCTGGAGGGAGAGAGACGGCCACCGCCTCTCTCCTCTCCACCCGCGCTCTGCTTTTTTTTTCGCCTACGACCTCAGATCAGACGAGACAACCCGCTGCATAAGCATATTACTAAGCGGAGGAAAAGAAACTACGGTAACAAGGATTCTCTCAGTAGCGGCGAGCGAAGAGGGAAGAGCTCAGCGCCGAATCCCCGTCCGAGCGGCGGGCGTGGGAAATGTGGGGGGGGGGGGGGGGGGGGGGGGGGGGGGTTTGGGAGGAGGAGCGGGGCAATGATTGACAGGAAAGGGGGAAAAGGACGCGTTTTTCACAGGCAATAAACACCGTCATAAAAGAATCCAGGCATGGAGTAGCCTACTGGAGTGAAGTTTTTTTCTTGTTACACCCTTTTAGACACATTTGAGGGATATTGGCCAAGACTTTTAATAGTGTTAAAAGCATGTTAAAAATTTTGTCACAATACCTTTTAATTTGGGTTGTTGTTTATTTTCAAGCTTGATTTATTGTCGGGATGGTTTCTGAAGGCATCAATCACTTTGACACTTTCCAAACAAGCACCCTTGGTAGTGGAACGAGGTATTTAATTTGTATTATTTTAAATCTTTGGGATGTTCTGTTTCATTAAATGATGCTGCATTTGCTATTTTAATAGTAATACATTTAGAATTTTAATAGTGGTCACTGACTGCGCTCTAATAAATGTATCTTTTTATATTTCTATGTTTACGGATGGAATCATGGAATTTTAGTATGTGACGTATGATTGTGGAATGTTTGTTAATTTACATTAATCCTCCCTTTTTCCTTTTTTTCTGTGTTTTCATGGTGCCCGTTATGAAATAAAATCTACGAATCTCTCCGCCTTTTTATTGGAACCAAGGGTCCGCTACAACGATGATTGATGAGATGGTAACCTATAAATACAAATATATTTTCTTCAGAGATGATACAAAATGATCTTACAGTGATTATGGATGTGAAATCTACCTATGAAGAACAAAAGTTTTTTTTCTTTTTGAAAAAAAAAAAAAAACCCAACAAACAAAACAAAACAAACACATAAACACAACCAGGCTGTGAATACAATTATTTTGGCTCCAAAGATCTAACTCCTAACAGTTATTATGGATGTGAAATCTAGCCATGAAGATCAAAGTTTTTTTTTTCTTAAAAAAAAAACGAAATAAAAACAACCAGGCTGTAAATTATGTAAATTATTTCGGCTCCAAAGTTGTACATTTTGACATGTAGGTCTATGGAGATGGGCTTGTTTTCTTTGTTGGTACTGGGTGAAAGGGGTTTTCCAGTTCTCCTTATCAGTCTATCAATCACACCAGCAACAGAATGAGAAGAACCTCTCACTTCCCTTTCCTGCAGCTGCAGCTACATTTAATTCAATATTGACAGAAAAAAGTGAATCTATTAGCTTTTTTTGTCCTTCAGTGTGTATGCTTGCTTTTGAGAATACAAGTGAAAAAGGTCTATTTCAATAAAATGATCAATGCATGAGAACCGACTTGGGTCAAGTTCATGTGATATCTTCAAGCTCAAAAAAAGATTACGTGCGTGCAGGAAAGAGAAGAGAACAAGAACAACAGGTCAGAAAAACCTGCTGGGAGGGATGATGCACACAGGTTAACTTCAATGTAATACCCTCAAACTCTGTTGGAAAAAAAGATTACATGCAAAGCAGGAAACCCGCCGTGGACGAGTAGCACTCCCTCTTCTTGAGGGTTAAAGGACGTTTTCAAGCGCCGGAAACTTCAGATTAGATTGCAGCGTCTCCAGTTTGAAGAGTGCAGCTTCACCAGTCTTGAACGATGGCAGGTAAGAGACTCTGCCCACCTAACTATAAATAAATAGTATATGATGATGTAAAAAATATTATATATAATATAATAATAATATAGTTATAAGAACAGACCATGTTAATCGCATATAGTTATAAATAAATATATTGTAGTGGCGACATAAAGACTCAGACAAAATCTGAGTCTGTATTTGGCTGTAACTAGTCTGTTAATAAGGTACGGTGATGATGACAGAATTAGTCATTCTCAGATTTTTAGAGAAGTAAAATGAACGCATTGACACATTAGAAATGTCCTTTATTGCTCAAGCAGCGTAGTTTACTTTCACTTTGAGGACAAAGACTTCTGTTTGCACGTTTAGATATTACTTTAATTTGTTTCAAAAACGATGCAGATAATAGCCTACTCTATTTTCTATGTTTTCTAATACAATTTTATGATCATAATTTGTTACGTAATTTGTAAGTAAGTATGTGATCGGTGTAGTTACGACTCTCAAGACTAAGCAGAGATCTGTGAAGTCCCAACTGCGCCGTTCTGACATTTTAAATCATTTATTTTTCCCCATGCAAACCTATAGGCCTTTATTATGTTATTTGCAGACCTTTTGGCAATTCACACGGTTTTGAGCAACTGTTTTAAACAGAAAAAAGTTTCGATTTTTCTCTGGTCCTAACAAGGAGGGGTTGATCAAACTCCGCCTCTTGTTCATCCACCGGAACCCAGTCTGCCACGCAGCTCTAGATAGTTGGCAAACAACAACTCGTTGAAACCGAAACCTAACTCGAACCCTCATAAGTTTACATAGGAAATCCTCAGGAAACTATTGGCTGATTCGAGGGCATATTTCTGTAGCTCATCTGTAATGAATTACACGTTTATCTAACTTTCTAACACATAAACAGCCTCTTATTGCTAGAAGATGTTTAGTATATATCCAGGAGGAAATTCATTCTTAATTCACAAAGAATTCACAAAGAAAAATTAAAATTGAATTCTGTGGCCATTATGGACTGTATCAGGAAGTATTTCGCAACAGTGGATCGTCCACCTTTTCTCTCACACACTTTTTTTGTAACCATCTTTCCTGCCTAGCAGCTCCACCCCCAGCATCTTAGATGTATTCACTACTCAAGATCAAGACCAAGAATATCTCTGTTATGCCCAGTGGCTGATTAGTTTTACAGCTAACACCTCCCCCCAAAAAACAACAAACAAACAACAAACAAAAAAAAAGGAAGCCACGATGACAACAATAATAGAAAGGAAAAAATGAAGAAAAAGACTGACTTATTAAGTGGGCCGACAGCAACAGGGACAAATACATTATTGTTGATAAGGTAATGTCTGGGGAAAAGGAAGTAGCAGAAACACTTAGGAACAGATCTTGCACCAACAATCTGTCACATACTGTGTACATCCCTCCTCCTCTCAGTCTTGCCACTTATATTATGTATAATAATCTTATCTACAAGTTGTCTAACCCTGGCGATTCCTCTGATGTGCTTGATTTTAGTCCTGTCCATCCAATGAAATCCATTTATTCAATGCCATTCAGCTTTATTTACATTTACAAATGTCATGTTGAGGCACTTCAACAATTGTTTATGTATGTATGTATGTATGTGTATGTATATATATATATATATATATATATATATATATATATATATATATATATATATATATATATATATATATATATATATATATATATATATACATAAATAAACCATTTCAATATTATTAAAAGTAGCAAATGTCTGTATAATACATAGCTTTTCCTTTCCTGATTCTAGATAGGAAACTTCAGAGTGTGAGGACGTTGTTTGTGGAAAAGGTGTCCAAAGAAATGATTAATCAGCTGCTGGACAGTCTTCTTGAAGATGGTGTCTTGAATGATGGGGAGAAAGACTCAATAATCGAAGAAAATAACACAAAAAACGACAAGGCTCGCGCTTTCATTGATGCGGTGAGGCGGAAAGGCGCTGAATCCAGCCGGAAGATGATTGCTCACATTCAAAAGAAGGACCCTACTCTTTACTCTGAGCTGGGTCTGTCCGATATTGAGCCTGCTCAGACAAGTAAGAGGCTGAAAATAATATTGAAATAAAGTATAACGCTGTTATGATCACAGGTGCAAAAATGGGTGGATTTTAAAAACCGTCTCTTGAAGCCTAATGATGTTGGTTGTTGTTTCCAGATGCACAGTTCCCGGTGGGTCGGGTTTCTTCAACAAAATCCTTCTCCATTGAAGAGTTCTGGCGCAGCAAACAGAATGATCCAGATGTCAGTGAAGCATCAGACTATATCTCATGTTTAATAGATTTAGCTATTGGTAATAAAGTTAATTCCACCCTTATAGTTTATGTTTAACAAGAAGAAATATGTCTTATTTTGATTTTCAGGTTTACAAAGTGACCAAAACATCCTACAGGAATCGTGTAGCCTTGCTGATCACTAATATTACGTTTTCTAATGCAAGTTGGAACAGAAATGGAGCTGAGGTAGACCACAAGAACATGGAGAGACAGCTTTCAAGTCTGGGATATGAGGTGGTGACATACACGAACCTCACCGGAGAGGTACTGGGTTTTATGGAAACCATTTACACGCTCATGTTCCATTCAGGTTGTTTTAGTGATAACGCCACTGATGACTTCATATTTCTCTGTTCTCAAAGGAGATTAACAAGGCCTTTATTAGGTTTGCTAAACATGAAAAACTAAGCAAGACAGACAGTGTGGTTGTGGTCGTCATGTCCCATGGGAAACTGGGAGTGGTTCTCGGTGTCAATCATTCTGATATGGATTGTGACGGGTTTCCCATCAACAACATTTACACACACTTGGGCTCAGAGAACTGTTCAGCACTTCTGGACAAACCTAAGATCATCATCATCCAGGCCTGCAGAGGAGGTGATTATTACCTGTATACTTATACACCAAATACAACTTATCTTGGTTTATTTTTATTCAATTAACATTAAAAGCCTGTATGATCTAGGGATGGGAGGATCCGTGTTCGTTAGCGATGACGTGTCACAGCCAGTTGGTGAACAAGGCTGGGATGAAGATAGTATACGCTCGGTGCACAAAGAAAAAGACTTCATTTCTCTTCTCTCCTGCACCCCTGGTCAGTACAATGACATGATATAGTCTTCATTAGATTATTATCTAATCATGTCCTAGCTTATGAGACTGTGGAGATAAACATCAATGATCAACTGTAAAATTCATTCTTTGAACAGTATCTACATGTTTTTCCTGCAGATACAGTGTCCTACAGACATCGAGAACAAGGGTCTCTCCTCATCCAGTACTTCGTTGATCAATGCAACAGCTCTGCAAATCAAGATCACATTCAGGAGCTTTTCAGAAAAGTATGTTGTTTTTTTTATCACAAACTATCATATGGGTGTAAAAACATCTTCAGATGATAAGTAATATAAAACACCACATCAGTAAGGATGTTACCTATTTTATTTTCAGTGTAAGCGATTCCTAATGATGTAAACTGTTTTAACTACACAGGTCATGCAGTGTTTTGAAAAACTCAAACTCCAGGAGAAAAGACAGATGGCGACCATTGACAGGAGCACCCTACTAAAGCACTTCTACTTCTTTCCAGGCCTCTAAGACAAAACATGCTGTCAACACCAGCTTTGTAATCACATTTTAAACTAGACAGATTGATAAAAATATATATTTGGTTTGTTACTGTATGGCACTTTAGTGCTGCATATTTGGATTACATCAACTTCATATAAAAGAACCACGTGTTAACATGTCTGTGTGTTGGGTCCGAACTACTTTGCTTTTTTTTTAATGATATATTGACAATCAATGAGGATATTAGTTTGGATTTTACCATTTGTCATTGTTTTAAGCCATTTTTTGATAACCAAAAACATTGCTTCTCTTTGTTTTGAAGTATTGTTTTGTCATCTTTCATCTGGATGTTAAGATATTTTATCCTTATGGGTTTTTCCATTTTGTTACGAATTAGACATGTCCTTAAACTAATTAGATTCTCTCTTCCTCATCTATAAACACAGTTCTCCACAATATTCTACTTAAATATCTAGATACAGAACTTCTGGCTGATTTTTCTTTTCTTCTGCAGTCTTTTGTTTTGTAGAATTCCTGACACCATTACGATTTTTTTGGGGGGAGCTTAGGTTATTTTTCATGCTAACCTCAGCAGTTAGCAGTAACATTACTTTTAGTCCTTGTAGAAGCTAAGCCAACGCTTTAAGCCACTGAGGTGTATCTCGACGGAAAAACCTTTTTGACGCACTTACTTTTCATATGCCAGGTGCATGATGAATGAATGTCCACTTAAACTGTCTTTGCGATGCACAATATTCATTTATTTGTCACTCACATGATCCACAGTTTTGCAAGTTACAGACATACACCAGCCCGGTATGGCATTCCGTGCGTACGTGCGGTCAAAAACTGTTTCCTCCTGCCAGTCGGAAACACACCTGGTGAGCCAACAAAGGTTCATAGACTAAATAGGTTTCAGCGTCATACTGAAACCAATGAGCACCTGGTAATCTGCTTTTACAGTCCTCCTTCAATATAATTTACAACAACAGAAAGCAGTACAATCAGATTGCTTTGATAAGAACTGAACAACAGCTGTCAAGGGTGAAACAATAAAACATAAAACAAAACTAGTAATAGGGACTGCACTGCTGACAAAACGTGAATCTACTTTTTTACTAATGTCGTTCTCAAGATAAAGGAAAATGAAATATTACAAATGAAGTAATCTAAATTTGGATTTTGGAATCTGTTGCTAGTCTGAAATGAGAGAAACATGGAAACACAACGGGCACACAAGCCTTTGAAATCTGTAAGAGAGAAAACAAACAAACAGACACGAGAACAGGCAGAGACACAAACAGCAACCATCTCAGGTCTCTGAAACTGAATCAAGACTAGTCTACTGCAATTAACTGTCCCCCAAAACTGTGGAGTGAGTGTGTACAGTAGGTGAGTGAGCAGGTGTGCATGTCTGTGTAACTGTGTGTTTGCAAAGTGAAAACAAGGCTTTACCTGAACTGCAACTATAGTGGAGGAGGGAGGGCACAACCACGCTACCCGAGAGACCAGAAGCCGACAGGGAAGAAACCCGAACCCAGGCCACCAGTCGCCCCACGGAGGGTCAGAAGAAGGTGGGAGGAAACCCCCCGCCAGCAAGCCCCGCCCCCTCCCAGCGACGACAGAGGGAAGCCCCGGGCGGGGTCCCCATGACCAGGGGAGGGAGCAGCCAGGAAAGCCATGGTGATGGACCAGGACCCAGCCGAGCACCAGCCACCTGACAAAGGCTGATCATGCGGTCAGGAGGTCCACACTATCCAGGCCCATAACCCCCACCTGGCGAGAGGCCAGCCTGCCCAGAGAGATGGGGCCACCTCGACCAGTGGACCAGCACCCGACCCGACGAAAGCGGGACCCCAGAGCCAAAGGCGCATTCAGCTGCAGGGGCAGCGAGGGGGAGCGGAGATGGGCAATGGGCACGGAGCGCAGGAACCCCCCAACAAGGAACCACGCTGGCCAAACATGGACAAAAAGAAAATCAAGGGCCGTTACGTCGCACAGATTTAGCGTCACCGGGGCCCCGACCTGGAGCCATGTCTGGGGTTGAGGCTTGAAGATGAGCACCTGGTGGCCAGGTCTTTGCCCATGGGACCCGGTCGGGCTCAGCCTGAAACAGCGACGTGGGCCCGCCTTCCCGTAGGCCCACCACCCGCAGGAAGGACCATGACAGGCTGGTGCATTGTGGTCTGGGTAGCAGTCGTGGCGGGGTGCCTCAACTGCAGTAGAGACATGGAATGTCACCTCTCTGGGGGGGAAGGAGCCGGAGCTTGTGCGGGAGGTTGAGAGATACCGGCTAGAGATAGTCGGGCTCACCTCCAGACATCATAGCTTAGGCTCTGGAACCCAGCTCCTCGAAAGGGGCTGGACCCTCCACTACTCTGGAGTTGCCCAGGGTGAGCGGCGGCAAGCTGGTGTGAGCTCCACGTTGTGGTGGAAGCACCAGGCGTCTTTCATTGGCTGAGCGGAGTTTACGAGAGGGACTGTAGCTCTGGATGAAGTAGTGAAGGTAGGCATGAGCCGTTTGGGTTATTGTTTGGTAAGCCAGAAGCAGAGCTTTGAACTTGATGCGCTCTGGTACTGGAAGCCAGTGCAGAGAGATTATCAGCGGATTGACATGAGCTCTCTTGGGTTGGTTGAAGACCAGACGTGCTGCTGCATTCTGGATCATCTGCAAAGTTTTAAATGAGCATGCAGGAAGGCCGACCAACAAGAAATTACAGTAGTCAATGCGTGACACGACATTGGCCTGGACCAAGAGCTGTGTCGTATATTCTGTCAGGTACAGCTTAATTTTCCTGATGTTGTAAAGAGTGAATCGGCAAGACAGAGGCAACATGGTCCTTAAAGGTCAGCTGGATGTCTAATATGACACCAATATTCCTAGCAGAAGAGATGGGAACAAGTGTGGTGGAATCCAGCTGCACATTTTCTCTTGATTTAGATCTACATAACATCCAACAGTGACACAATTTGAAAATTATTTTATTTGACTTCTATTTATTCTGGCTCAAGTTACCTCTCAGCATTTGTTTCATCTTGCCCCCAACCTTTTATCCCTGTAGCGACCATTTGCTTATCAAACAGCTACTGCCCGGCTGTGCTTAGAGTTCAGTATGACGCGTGCAAAATACGAGCCTTTCCAATGTTCCAATGTTTCCAATATAATTTTATTGTTCAGCCAGGTATTGCCACTTGTCACCTTTGTAAACATAAAATAAACAAACAAAAATATCCATCTGCTATTTCTTACTTGTTCCATTTGCCCGATCGCACGGTCAAACAACTTTGTGCCTCCACACAGCCACCTGTGTGTGATTACAGCTTGATTAAATAGACTGTGCTAATTGATGGTATGACTACTCCCCCTAGTGGGCATAAGGCTGACCAAACACAAGATAAACACATTGGTACAATAACACACATGGCTCTTACAATCCCTATCCCTCACTGGCTGTCACTGTTGCTTTTGTTGGTTTTATGGATACTTCTCTTTCCTCCAAAGCTCCAAAACAACAACAAACAGACAGTCTAATTGGTGACTCTAAATTGACCATAGGAGTTAATAATTGGAGTTAATAATTGGAGACCTGTCCAGTGTGTAGATCTTCTTTTCGCCCAAAGACAGCCAGGAAAAGCTCCAGCTGACCCCTGTGACTCTCAATAGGGTAGACAATGGATGGCAGTTCCAGTGTGGACAAGAACGATGAAAAGAAACTGACTCAAAACACAAGCTTGGCCAGCAGTGATGAACATCTGCAAGATGACAGGAACAACAAGATGAATGCAGACATATAGAGCTCAGCAGTGTTGGATGAAACAATATATTAGACTGGCAGAAAGGGATTTTTCCAGACAAAATTTACTTGGAAAAAACAAAAAAAAACAAAACAAAAACAACCCAACCCAGCCAAAGATGGTGTGACAACAAATAGTTTGTTTCTGTAGGAACCAAGGGGGGATGCAGGATCAGGGCCGGTGGTGACAGTGACATGGTTATTTTGCTCCATGGGTGTCAGGTGAAAAGGCAATTTGTGGGTTTCAGTGGAGCGTTGGGATAAAACGATGCTGACTTTGGTGTCCAAGGCGTCCACTTCTACTACAAACTGTTGGTCAGGGTCAGGTGCCGGAGGACTGGGGCTGAGGTAAACAGTTCCTTTGACTAGGGAAAGGCTTGGGAGGTTCCCTGTTCCCAGCGTAACAGGACTGAAGGGGAAGTTAACTGTGCAGGGGATGCGGCTGTAGCTGGAGGTGAAGCAGTGGTAGAAATTGGCGAAACCGAGAAAGCCCTGCTGCTTCTTCACAGAGGTGGGAACAGGCTACTACCATCGTAATAGTAGTAGCTACTACTAAACTACCGCTTTTATCTTCTCTGGGGTCCGCGCTTAGTTGAGCTCCCTTGAAAATGTAGCCCTGAAGAAGAAACAGAGGGAGTGTGGTATCCACATTTCTTGGCCTTAACGTGCTTCCCAACAATCTTTGTGGGACTTGGTGTATGTGGTCAATGTGCTGCGAGAGGCAGGGGGAGAACATAAGGATGTCATCCAAGTACACAAAAACGAACCGTTCAGGAAGTCCTGCATGATGTCATTGACGAGGGCCTGACATGGTGAGAGTTCTGAGATTTAGTTTGGTGAATATGGAGGTCCCATGGAGGGAGTGAAATGCTGACTCTTTATTGACACAATCTTTATTGTGATGTTATTAAGACCTCGGTAATCAATGCACGGGTGGAGGGACCCTCCCCTTTTGTTGACAAAGAAGAACCCTGCGTCCATCGGAGAGGATGATGGCCGTATCAGACCAGCAGCCAGAGAGTCATGGATGTAGGCTTCCATACCCTTGGTTTCTTTCCGGGAAAGGTTATACAACCAGCTAGTTGGAGAGGTTGCACTTTTGGCAAAGCTTCATAGCATGACGATGATTGATGAGATGATAACCGATGAATACAAATATATATTTGTCATAGATGATACAAAATGATCTTACAGTAATTATGGATGTGAAATCTACCTATGAAGAACAAAAGTTTTTTTTCTTTTAAAAAAAAAGAAAGAGAAAAAAAACCCCAACAAACAAAACAAAACAAACACATAAACATAACCAGGCTGTGAATACAATTATTTTGGCTCCAAAGATCTAACTTCTAACAGTTATTATGGATGTGAAATCTAGTCATGAAGATCAAAGTTTTTTTTTCTTTAAAAAAGAAAGAAAAACTAAATAAAAACAACCAGGCTGTAAATTATGTAAATCATTTCGGCTCAAAAGTTGTACATTTTGACATGTAGGTCTATGGAGATGGGCTTGTTTTCTTTGTTGGTATTGGGTGAAAGGGGTTGTCCAGTTCTCCTTATCCAGTCTATCAATCACACCAGCAACAGAATGAGAAGAACCTGAAGTTTCCCTTTTTTTTCTTCCTGTTTTTCTTCCTGCTTTTTTTTGTCCTTCAGTGTGTATGCTTGCTTTTGAGAATACAAGTGAAAAAGGTCTATTTCAATAAAATGATCAATGCATGAGAACCGAGTTGGGTCAAGTTCATGTGATATCTTCAAGCTCAAAAAAAGATTACGTGCGTGCAGAAAGAGAAGAGAACAAGAACAACAGGTCAGAAAAACCTGCTGGGAGGAATGAACACAGGTTAACTTCAATGTAATACCCTCAAACTCTGTTGGAAAAAAAGATTACATGCAAAGCAGGAAACCCGCCGTGGACGAGTAGCACTCCCTCTTCTTTAGGGTTAAAGGACGTTTTCAAGCGCCGGAAATTTCAGATTAGAGTGCAGCGTCTCCAGTTTGAAGAGTGCAGCTTCACCAGTCTTGAACGATGGCAGGTAAGAGACTCTGCACGCCTAACTATAAATAAATAGTATATAATGATATAGAAATATATGATATATAATATAATAATAATATAGTTATAAGAACAGACTATGTTAATAGCATATACGGTAGTTATAAATAAATATATTGTAGTGGCAACATAAAGACTCAGACAAAATCGTCTGCATTTGGCTGTAACTAGTCTGTTAATAAGGTACGGTGATGATGACAGAATTAGTCATTCTCAGATTTTTAGAGAAGTAAAATGAACGCATTGACACATTAGAAATGTCCTTTATTGCTCAAGCAGCGTAGTTTACTTTCACTTTGAGGACAAAGACTTCTGTTTGCACGTTTAGATATTACTTTAATTTGTTTCAAAAACGATGCCGATAATACTCTATTTTCTATGTTTTCTAATGGAATTTTATGATCATAATTTGTTACGTAATTTGTTAAGTAAGTATGTGATCGGTGTAGTTACGACTCTCAAGACTAGATAAGCAGAGATCTGTGAAGTCCCAACTGCGCCGTTTTGACATTTTAAATCATTTATTTTTCCCCATGCAAACCTATAGGCCTTTATTATGTTATTTGCAGACCTTTTGGCAATTCACACGGTTTTGAGCAACTGTTTTAAACAGAAAAAAGTTGCGATTTTTCTCTGGTCCTAACAAGGAGGGGTTGATCAAACTCCGCCTCTTGTTCACCGGAACACAGTCTGCCACGCAGCTCTAGATAGTTGGCCAACAACAACTCGTTGAAACCGTTAATATAATACATCCATGGTCGAAACCTAACTCGAACCCTCATAAATTTACACACGAAATCCTCAGGAAACTATTGGCTGATTCAAGGGCATATTTCTGTAGCTCATCTGTAATGAATTACACGTTTATCTAACTTTCTAACACATTTATAAACAGCCTCTTATTGCTAGAAGATGTTTAGTATCCAGGAGGAAATTCATTCTTAATTCACAAAGAATATTACTCTTGTTTTATATGTATTTAAAATTGAATTCTCTGGCCATTATGGACTGTATCAGGAAGTATTTCGCAACAGTGGATCGTCCACCTTTTCTCTCACACACTTTTTTTGTAACCATCTTTCATACCTAGCAGCTCCACCCCCAGCATCTTAGATGTATTCACTACTCAAGATTAAGACCAAGAATATCTCTGTTATGCCCAGTGGCTGATTAGTTTTACAGCTAACACCCCCCCCCCCAAAAAAAACAACAAACAAAAAAAAGAAAGCCACGATCAGAACAATAATAGAAAGGAAAAAATGAAGAAAAAAAAGACCCTTCACTTTGACTTATTAAGTGGGCCGACAGCAACAGGGACAAATACATTATTGTTGATAAGGTAATGTCTGGGGAAAAGGAAGTAGCAGAAACACTTAGGAACAGATCTTGCACCAACAATCTGTCACATACATCCCTCCTCCTCTCAGTCTTGCCACTCTAATTATAATAATTATTATATTATGTATAATAATAATCTTATCTACAAGTTGTCTAACCCTGGCGATTCTTCTGATGTGCTTGATTTTAGTCCTGTCCATCCAATGAAATCCATTTATTCAATTCAATTCAGCTTTATTTACATTTACAAATGTCATGTTGAGGCACTTAAACAATTGTTTATATATATATGTATGTATGTATGTATGTATGTATGTATGTATGTATGTATGTATGTATGTATGTATGTATGTATGTATGTATGTATGTATGTATGTATGTATGTATGTATGTATGTATGTATGTATGTATGTATGTATGTATGTATGTATATATATATATATATATGTGTGTGTGTGTGTGTGTGTGTGTGTGTGTGTGTGTGTGTGTGTGTGTGTGTGTGTGTAAATATACATAAATAAACCATTTCAATATTATTAAAAGTAGCAAATGTTTGTATAATACATAGCTTTTATATTTGTGATTCTAGATGGGAAACTTCAGAGTGTGAGGATGTTGTTTGTGGAAAAGGTGTCCAAAGAAATGATTAATCAGCTGCTGGACAGTCTTCTTGAAGATGGTGTCTTGAATGATGGGGAGAAAGACTCAATAATCGAAGAAAATAACACAAAAAACAACAAGGCTCGGGCTCTCATTGATGCGGTGAGGCGGAAAGGTGATGAATCCAGTCAGAAGATGATTGCTCACATTCAAAAGAAGGACCCTACTCTTTACTCTGAGCTGGGTCTGTCCGAATGTTGAGCCTGCTCAGACAGGTAAGAGGCTGAAAATAATATTGAAATAAAGTATATAACGCTGTTATGATCACAGGTGCAAAAATGGGTGGATTTTAAAAACGTCTCTTGAAGCCTAATGATGTTGGTTGCTGTTTCCCAGGGGCGGACTGGGACTAAAAAACGGCCCTGGACTTTGACTAGGCCCGGCCCAAAGCAATCGGCGCGCGGAAACTCAACAACTGTCAAGGTTGACATTCCCCCCAGCCTTCAGTTTCTGTCTTGCCCCGCCTGTGTCCCATCTGCCCTGATTGTGTCTGCACCTGTGTCTCGTCATGTCTCGTTATCCCCTCAGTATATCTTGTCTTGTCATTCCTTGGTTCCCTGTCGGTCCGTACTGTTTCTTCCCTCTGTGTTCCTGTGCCCAGTTTTGATCCCTGTGATGTCTTTAGTTTCTTGTTCCTGCTCAGCAGCGCTTTTAGTTCTTTGTTTTTGGTAAATAAACCCTTTTGGTTGAGAACTCCTGCCTCCGGCCTCCTACTCTGCTCTCCTGCGCTTGGGTCCTCAACAACCACATCACTACAACAAGAAGAACAACAACAATAACGCCTGGCATGAGTGTCACAATACTTAATTGTGGCTCATGATACTATACCATCCAAATTATAGCAATAGCACTGATGTTGACTAGATGTTGTGTTAAGAACATAGTATTCTAGTTTAACTTGAATACTCACATAGAAATGAAGGTCTCACTGCAGTCCCTCTGGTTGAACCAATACAAAACAGGTATCTGAAATATACAACACTCTATGAGTGAGTTATGAGTTATGATAAATCACAATGTAAAGAGGCTGTAAATATACAGTTTAACTTGAATACTCACATAGAAATGAAGATTGAATACTAACCTAAAAAAACAAACCAGCAATGCCATTTTTCTCAATGTTTGGGGATATGGAGTTTCTTCGACAGGTCACTTTTTTCTGCAACTCTGTCTATGGCCAAGTTATTGTCAAGGGACAATGTGGATGTCTTTCTCTGTGGTCATAAGCATGAATGCTTCCAGGTGTTCTTGTGACTGTGTGCTCACCCCTCACAAAAGAAAAATAGAGAAACATATTTTCTCATCAACAAAACATGTTATTTTATTGTCTGAAAGATGGTTCAAATGTTATTTTGTTGTCTGAAAGATGGTTCAAATGTTATTTTGTTGTCTGAAAAATGGTTCAAATGTTATTTTATTGTCAGAAAATTTGTTCAAATATGTTATTTTGTTACTTGAAAAATTTAAAATAGTTTTTGTTGAAGAGAAAATATGTTTCTCTATTTTTCTTATTTTTGTGAGGGGGTATATTGTTTTTCGGCACTACCTTGTTCTCTATAGCTGATATAACATGAATTACTCCTATGTGGGATCAATAAAGTTCTTATTTTTGCCATCTGAGAAAAATATATTATATTTGTTGCCTAACTGTTTCCCAAGTATATTAGTGCGTGTGTGAATGAATAAATGAGACGTAAAACGTTTCTTGCTAGAAAGGCGCTTTATAAAAATAAGTCAATTTACTTGTATTAGTTTACAGCGCAGTCTTGCCACATCTAATATGGCGGCGACGTTGACGTACACACGCACTAATATATTTGGGAAACAGTTAGGCACCAAATATAATATATTTAATTTTCTCAGATGGCAAAAATAAGAACTTTATTGACCCCACATAGGAGTAATTCATGTTCTATCAGCTATAGAGAACAAGGTAGTGCCGAAAAACAATATAGATCCCCCCCTCACAAAAATACAAAAAATAGAGAAACAACCAAGCAAGAAGTGGAGCTAGAAGAAGAGCTTTGCCTCACTGCAGCTGCCCTCTGTGTACATTTACTTCAATAAATGAACAAAGCAGTCATCACTGTATTTTGTTAGATTTATTTTAATTTTATTTATTTATTTTATTTTGTTTTATTTCTATATATTTAAAGAGGAACTGCCTCTTGTTAGTGAGAGAACACTGTGGGAGTTGCTATGGAGCTGCTGTTAAGCCGGAAGCTGATAAAATATAGGGTTAAATAGGTTTGCCCCCCTGGAAAAACGTAATTCCCCCCCCCCCCCCCACCCATTTGGTTCTGCAGCCGGTCTGAAGGCACTGGTGCCAAAATACATATGATGCGCAGGTGCGACGAGCACATAAAACGACGCTCAAAACAGCGCAGCGTGCCACTTCCAATGCAGGGGGATTATTTAGGCCGCACTGCAGCGACAGTATCAGTCTTTGTGTCAGTGATTTGCGTCTTGAGCAAAGGCGACCTCTGTGTCCAGCGGAGAAATGAACAAAACACACACACTTTGTTAAATTGAAGGAAAATTCAAGGGACACCACGGCTCCTTTACGCACACGCTGCGCTGTGAGGTGTTGGGAGCTGCTAATAAATAACTGCTAGTAATGACATTTGAGAAGTTTGGATTTTTTTAGCAACGTTTTTTTGTGGAATACCTGATGCGGCCCAGCCTCACCCAGGTACTGCCTCCAGTGGCCATCAGGTGATTTGAGTTTGAGACCCCTGGTGTAGCCTGAAGGTGTACTGCAACTCTCCCCTCTCCCTCTCGGCGCCACCTTTTCTCTTACCCGGCTGGGTGTGCATTATGTGTCTAGTCTGGACTCGTCTCCTCTCTCGGTCCAGTCCCCCCCCACAGTCGGACAGAGGATATCGGAGGGCCAAGGTTATAATAAAAGAGCTTTATGCATATACACAAACATACACAGCCACACAGGCATATACATACGCACACACACGCGCGCACACACACACGCATGATCATATACATACACACACACACACACATAGACATACACACTGGCTCGTTCACCTGCATGCTGGCTCTCTAGTTTTTGGGGTTAGGTAGCGGTAGCGGTAGCTTAGCTCAGACTGCGATCAGATCTCAAGATTTAGGTCGATTGCTGTTGTTGTTTTGGTTGGCTCCGTGCCGGTTTCGTGTTTTGTTTGTGGTTTTTTGTTGCAGATTTCCAGTGCTTGACGTGTGTTTCCGTGTGTTCCTGCTTCCTGGATTGGCAGTGGATGTCGTCACCCCCCCCCCCCCCCCCCCAAAAAAAAAAAAATCACTGGGTTTGTATGTGTATATTTATGTATGTGTACGCATATGTATGCATATATATATGTATATATATTAAATATAGTAATAATGCACATATATATACTTTTGGTTTCTACCGTCATGGTATCAATCATTAATATGTGCAGACAAGGGAAAAAAAAAAGAAAAAAAAGAGCATTATGTTAATGAGCAGAAGGTGGCAGCAGCATACATGGAGAGAGCTTTGGTATGGCCCACTATCAAAACGAGGATGTGAAGGCCCTGCAGGAGTACTTTTTCTGCGTGGATGCTGTAATGCCATGGAGGATATGCAGTATTTAAATGATCTGGACACACCCACAAACATGTTGGAAATCATCAAAAAACTGCCGTACAAACTCCGAGAACGCTGGAGATGTCACGGATGTGACCTACAGGAAATGTAAAACAGGAGAGCACGGTTTGTGGACATTGTCAACTTTGCTGAAAAACAAGTGAACATCTTGACAGACCCTGTGTTTGGAAACATTCAGGACACTGTTGTATCAACCAAACAAATCAAGCACAAACCTCACTTCGCTCCAGCGTCAGGGGAACCAGCTTCGCTACCACAGTAAATCTTTACACTTTTTGGACTAGGGAAGTACTGCCGTCTTCTGCACTGAGAGTCTGAAGCAGAAGCTCAATTTGTCTGGAAAGAGAGCCAACATTCTTCTCAGGACCATGGGGCATGAGAAGGTGGTCAGTAATTACATCGTGCCAGGTTGGAGGTGGCAGCACTTGAAGATGACTGTTTCATCGAGTTGCCAAAAGCATACACTCAGTTGTCAATGCCGGTACACAAAGCAAACATACCCACAAATAAGAATCTGACAAGGTGGCCATATTTAAAACACATCTCCTTACCACAGATTGAGGCTGGAATTGAGTTGCTGATAGGAACAAATGTCCCACGAGCCATGGAACCACTAGAAGTCATCTGCAGTGAGCATAATGGACCTTACGCTATAAGGATGGCACTGGACGATAAATGGATCGCTAACAGGAAATAGTGGAGAGGCCAATTATTGTGAGCAGACTGACTGTGAATCGTGTGTCCATTGTAAATTTGGATGAACTGTGGCCACAGCAATTTAAGATGGACTTTTCCAGAATCTGCTGTGGAGGAACAAGTGGGTCCGTCCAGAGAAGACCTGAGGTTCATGGACATGGTCACAAAGTCAGCTAAACAGATCAATGGTCATTACCAAGTCGTCCTGCCTTTTGCCAAATAACAGGAAAGTAGTGGAGCAGCGTCAAAGCCATCTGAAGAGGAGGCTCCAGAGGGATCCAGTGTTTTTCAAGGAGTACATCACCTTTATTAATGATCTGCTGGACAAAGGCTACGCTGAAAGATCTCCTGATGCAGAGCTGGAAAGAATGATGGCAGAGTCTGGTACATACCGCACCATGGTGTTTACCACCCAACAAAGAAAAAACTCAGAGTTGTGTTTGATTGTGGTGCCAGTTACAAAGGACAATCTCTGAATGAAGAGTTGTTACAAGGGCCCGATCTAACCAGCTCACTAATTGGGGTTGTGACCAGGTTCAGGAGGGAACCTGTGGTCATCATGGCTGATATAGAAGCTATGTTTCATCAAATGCATGTGCCCCCAGATGATGCTGACCTGCTGCGATTCCTCTGGTGGCCACAAGGAGACTACCCAGGAACTACATGAATATAGGATGAAGGTACATCTTTATGGAGCTACATCCTCCCCTAGCTGTGCCAATTTTGCCCTCCGTAAATGTGCAGAGGACTTTGGTCATGAGCATAAGAAGGAGACAGTGGACAAGCTGCAGCACTGCTTTTATGTGGATGATTGTTTGGCGGCTGTGGCAACAGAAGAGGAAGCACTGACCCTCTGTCATGAGCTCATGTCTCTGTGCGCTAAAGGGGGATTCTGTTTGACTAAATGGTACAGTAAAAGAACTGAAGTGCTCAATGCCATTCCAGAGTCCCGCAGAGCTAAAAATATGAAGCGGTTGGACCAGGAGCTTGTGTCCATGGAAAGATTGCTGGGTGTAGAGTGGTGTATCAAGTCGGACACCTTCAAGTTCAAAATTGTATGGCAGAATAGACCACTCAACCGCAGAGGCATCCTCTCTACTGTGAGTTATATTTATGACCCTCTTGGCATGTTAAGTCCCCTTGTTTTGACGGCAAAAAGGATCTTGAGTGATTTGTGCAGAAGAGGAATTAGGTGGGATGATCATATCCCAGAAACTGTCTCCAAAGAGTGGCGTAAGTGGGTGCAAGGGCTCCACCTGCTGGACAACTTTGAGCTGCCCAGATGTTTAAAACCTCTGGAGTTCGGATACGTTATTACCGCGTAACTACACCATTTCTGTGACGCTTCTGAGGAAGGCTATGGTACAGTTGAATTTCTGGCTGAATTTCTGATTTATGTAGAAAAAACAAGCTTTAGATTGTTTTTAAGACATTCAAGGCCTGTTTAAAATATACATTAAATGCCATAATAGGTCCCCTTTAATGCCGCTCCAGTTTACCAGCAGATGGCAGACTTGCCCACAGATCGACTCAAACCTGATGAACCTCCATTTACCTGTGTGGGCGTTGACTATTTTGGACCCATCGAGGTGAGGAGCAGGAGGAGTATAGTGAAGAGGTATGGTGTCCTGTTTACCTGTCTTGCACTGAGAGCCATTCACATCGAGGTGGCATCTTCGCTGGATACTGCCTTTTTCATAAATGCGCTGAGACGTTTTATATCCAGAAGAGGAGCTGCATTCTGACAATGGGATGAATTTTGTGGGAGTAGAACGTGAGCTGAAAACAGCAATAGCACAGTGGAACCAGGCACAAGTGCATGATGTGTTACTCCAAAAGGGCATCAAGTAGACATTCAACCCCCTGCTGGATCACACCATGGAGAAGTGTGGGAAAGGCTGATCAGGTCGGTGAGGAAAGTTCTGAACTCTACCCTCAAGGTGCAACACCTGGATGAAGAGGGGCTCCACACAGTTCTCTGTGAAGTAGAAGCCATTATCAACAGCAGGCCCATCACCAAGGTCTCCACAGATCCTAACAACCTAGAAGCACTGACAGCAAACCATCTGTTACTGCTTAAAACCCAAGCTTCATTACCACCTGGAGAGTTCCAAGCAGCGGATATGTACGTACAGAGAAGATGGAGACAAGTCCAGTACATATCTGATCTGTTCTGGAAGCGCTGGATAAAGGAATACCTGCCTCTGCTACAGGAACGACAGAGATGGACTGGAGTCCAGAGGAACCTGGTTGCAGGAGATCTAGTTTTACTTATGGACAGTACTGCACCTCGTAATTCCTGGATGATGGGACGTGTCTTGCAAACATTTCCGGATCGCAAGGGATTTGTACGTCAAATTCGGATCAAGACAAGGACCAGTTGCTTGGAAAGATCCATATCCAAGGTGTGTTTGTTGCTGGAGAAGGAGGAGGCAGCATGAGGACATTGCTGACCTCTATAAGGATTTTGTGTTTTCCAGACTTAGCCGGACTCTGCCTTATCGGTCGTGGAGATGACCAGAATGTTTATTGAAGAAGAATGAATACTTTTGGACCTGAACAATTTTATGGACATTTTTTTGCATTTGATGAGATTGATATGCTTTATTATGTCTCTTATTGTATTTGGAAATGTGAATTATTATGTGGGACCTAATAATTAGGGGCTGGTGTGTAAGAGACATACAGAGGATCTCAGTGTTTAAGTGTGTGTGTGTGTGTGTGATGGGGGCGGTTCCAATGGGAGTAGGCGTGTGTGCATGTGAAAAGGTCCGCTCTCACCAAGTGGTCTAGAGATGAGATGAGAGAGAGTCAGGGGTCAATTTTTGTTGACCGCTTTTGTCATTCTTTATTCACTCATTCATCACCCTTTTGTTATTAGTTAAATCCACTGGTTTCTGTTCCTACCATATACCAACTTTGTTGCGCTGTGATAGCCGGATGTTTTTTATACAATAAATGCACCAAAAGGCATTATGGATCTCAGAGTCATGTGTTTCCATGACTTATAGCGCGTCATACAAATATGAATCTAAGGATCCAACCTTACACTCTCCGGTGGCTAAGGTAAATGTTGGTAGCCGCAACATCCAGTCTATCAATCAAACCAGCAACCAAATGAGAAGAACCTCCTATTTCTCTTTCCTGCAGCTACATTTAATTAAATATTGACAGAAGAAAGTGAATCTATTAGCTTTTTTTTGTCCTTCAGTGTGTGTGCTGCGGGTCACGGTGAGTTTTTGAGAATACAAGTTAAAAGGGTTTTTTTCAATAAAATGATCAATGCATTAGAACCCACTTGTGTCAAGTTTGTGTGATATCCTCAAGCTCACTGTTGAAAAAAAAAAAAGATTGATTGATTGAATCCTTTATTGTCCCCTCTGGGGAAAATCCGTTGTCAAAAAGCTCATGACGTTTAAAAAGATGAAGACAAACATAAAAACAGAGTTGACAATGCAATAAATATAAACACACTGCTGGTCCCATAAATATGCAGTGCAAGCTGGTAGTTTTCTAAAGTGCCTAAGTGCAATGTCCCAAGTCATTTAGCCTATAAACTCTAGATCCATGTCTCCCTGTGCCTGCAGGGCCTGGTTGTAGAGTCGGAGTGCAGCTGGAATAAACAAATGAAATGTCCAAATCTCTTTTTTGTCTGACAGGGGAGGACACATCTGTCGCTGAATTAGGTCCTCATCCCCGCCAGCTCGATGTACAGAGGATGGGAGGTATTGATTGATAAAAAGATAACGTGCAAAGCAGAAAACAATCCGCCCTCTTCTCGAGGGTTAAAGGAAGTTTTCAAGCGCCAGAAACTCCAGATTAGAGTGCAGCGTCTTCAGTTTGAAGAGTGCAGCTTCACCAGTCTTGAACGATGGCAGGTAAGAGACTCTGCACGCCTAACTATAAATAAATAGTATATAATGATATAGAAATATATGATATATACAGTAATATAATATAGTTATGAGAACAGACCATGTTAATCGCATATAGCTATATATATATATATATATATATATATATATATATATATATATATATATATATATATATATATATATATATATATATATATATATATGTACTGTATATATATATATAGACTCAGACAAAATCCTCTGTATTTGGCTGTAACCTGTCTGTGTTAATAAGTTACGGTGATGACAGAATTAGTCACATTCTCAGATTTCTAGAGAAGTAAAATGAACGCATTGATAAATTAAACTCGAGAAAATCTCCTTTATTGCTTATGCAGGCTATTTTACTTTCACTTTGAGAACAAAGACTTCTGTTTGCACGTTTAGATATTACTTTAATCTGTTATAAAGTGATGCACATAACACTCGCTTTTCTATTTTCGATTTTTCTCTGGTCCTAACAAGGAGGGGTTGGTCAAACTCCTCCTCTAGTTCACTGGAAACCCAGTCTGCCACCGCAGCTCTAGATAGTTGACAAACAAGAAACTCGAACCCTCACAAGTTTACACAAGAAATCCTCAGGAAACTATTGGCTGATTTAAGGGCATATTTCTGTAGCTCATCTGTTATGGATTACACGTTTATCTAACTCTCTAACACATGAACAGCCTGTTTTTGTTAGAAGATGTTTAGTATCCAGGAGGAAATTAATTCTTAATTCACCAAGATAATTACTCTTGTTTTAAATTTATTTAAAATTGAATTCTGTGGCCATTATGGACTGTATCAGGAAGTATTTCGCAACAGTGGATCGTCCACCTTTTCTCTCACACACTTTTTTTTCTAACCATCTTTCATACCTAGCAGCTCCATCCCCAGCATCTTTCTACCAATGTATTCAATACTCAAGATTAAGAATATCTTTGTTATGTGTTATGCCTGTTATGGCTGATTAGTTTTACAACTAACCCCCCCCCCCCAACACACACACACACACACATACCCACCCATAACGAAGCAAAGAAAGCAATGATCGCAACAATAATGAAAGGACAAAAGAAAAAAAAGAAGAAAAGAAATACCCTTCACTTTGACTTATTAAGTGGGCCGACAGGGACAAATACATCATTATTGATAAGGTAATGTCTGGAAAAGGAAGTAGCAGAAACACTTAGGAACAGATCCGGCACCGACAATCTTGTCACATATGTATGTGTGTATATTTATATATAAACCATTTCAATATAATTAAAAGTAATAAATGTTTGTATAATACATAGCTATTCTTTCCTGATTCTAGATGGAAAACTTCAGAGTGTGAGGCTGTTGTTTGTGGAAAAGGTGTCCAAAGAAATGATTAACCAGCTACTGGACAGTCTTCTTGAAGATGGTGTCTTGAATGATGGGGAGAAAGACTCAATAATCGAGGAAAATAACACAAAAAACAACAAGGCTCGCGCTCTCATTGACGCAGTGAGGCGGAAAGGTGATGAATCCAGCCGGAAGATGATTGCTCACATTCAAAAGAAGGACCCTACTCTTTACTCTGAGCTGGGTCTGTCCGATGTTGAGCCTGCTCAGACAAGTAAGAGGCTGAAAATAATATTGAAATAAAGTATAACGCTGTTATGATCACAGGTGCAAAAATGGGTGGATTTTAAAAACGTCTCTTGAAGCCTAATGATGTTGGTTGTTGTTTCCAGATGCACAGTTCCCGGTGGGAACAAAATCCTTCTCCATTGAAGAGTTCTGGCGCAGCAAACAGAATGATCCAGATGTCAGTGAAGCATCAGACTATATGTCATGTTTAATAGATTTAGCTATTGGTAATAAAGTTCATTCCACCCTTATAGTTTATATTTAACAAGAAGAAATATGTCTTATTTGGCTTTTCAGGTTTACAAAGTGACCAAAACATCCCAGAAGAATCGTGTAGCCTTGCTGATCACTAATATTAGGTTTTCTGATGCAAGAATGAACAGAAAAGGAGCCGAGGTAGACCACGAGAACATGGAGAGACAACTTTCAAGTCTGGGATATGAGGTGGTGACATACACGGACCTCACCGGAGAGGTACTGGGTTTTATGGAAACCATTTACACGCTCATGTTCCATTCAGGTTGTTTTAGTGATAATGCCACTGATGACTTCATATTTCTCTGTTCTCAAAGGGGATGAACAAGGCCTTTATTAGGTTTGCTAAACATCCCAAACTAAGCGAGACAGACAGTGTGGTTGTGGTCGTCATGTCCCATGGAAAACTGGGAGCGGTTCTCGGTGTCAATCATTCTGATATGGATTGTGACGAGTTTCCCATCAACAACATTTACACACACTTGGGCTCAGAGAACTGTCCAGCACTTCTGGACAAACCTAAGATCATCATCATCCAGGCCTGCAGAGGAGGTGATTATTACCTGTATACTTATACACCAAACTACAACTTATCTTGGTTTAATTTTATTCTATTAACATTAAAAGCCTGTATGTTTTAGGGGAGGGAGGATCCGTGTTCGTTAGCGATGACGTGTCACAGCCAGTTGGTGAACAAGGCTGGGATGAAGATACTCTACGCTTGGTGCACAAAGAAAAAGACTTCATTTCTCTTCTCTCCTGCACCCCTGGTCAGTGCAATGACAAATTTATTATGATATAGTCATCATTAGATTATTATCTATTCATCTCCTAGCTTATGAGACTGTGGAGATAAACATCAATGATCAACTGTAAAATTCATTCTTTGATCTGTATCTACATGTTTTTCCTGCAGATACAGTGTCCTACAGGCATACATATCAAGGGTCTCTCCTCATCCAGTACTTCGATGATCAATGCAACAACTCTGCAAATAAAGATCACATTCAGGAGCTTTTCAGAAAAGTATGTTGTTTTTTTTATCACAAAACGAATCATATGGGTGTAAAAGCGTCTTCAGATGATAAGTAATATCAAACACCACATCAGTAAGGATGTTACCTATTTTATTTTCAGTGTAAGCCATTCCCAATGATCTAAACTGTTTCAACTACACAGGTCATGCGGCGCTTTGAAGATTTCAAACTCCAGGAGAAAAGACAGATGGCGACCATTGACAGGAGCACCCTACTAAAGCACTTCTACTTCTTTCCAGGCCTCTAAGACAAAACATGCTGTCAACACCAGCTTTGTTATCACATATTAAACTAGACAGATTGATAAAAAATATATTTGGTTTGTTACTGTATGGCACTTTAGTGCTGCATATTTGGATTACATGAACTTCATGTCTGTGTGTTGGGTCTGACTTACTTTGCTTTTTTTAATGATATATTGACAATCAATTAGTATATTAGTTTGGATTTTACTATTTGTCATTGTTTTAAGCCATTTTTTGAAAACTAAAAGCATTGCATCTCTTTGTCTCATGCATTGATCATTATATTGAATTATATTGCATCTTATTGTTTTGTCATCTTTAATTTGGATGTTAAGATATTTTATCCTTTTAGGTTTTTCCATTTTGTAACAAATTAGACATGTTATTAAACTGATTAGATTTTCCTATCCTCCTCAGTATATACAACTCTCCACAATACTCTACTTAAATATACACACATACTTAAATATACTGTATACACATAGTTTACAGTACAGTTGTGGAGGATATCATGGAGAGTCTGACAATTGAAATTCATTCCACTAATCCGAAAAGTATTATTGTGAGTTGCATATATAGGACACCTGGCTCCTGCATCGATTCCTTTATTAATTCCTTGATTGATATTTTAGGTAAGGTATGTGATAAGAAACAAGTTTTTGTTTGTGGTGATTACAATATTGATTTAATTAAATGGAATGAACATAAAATGACAGCAGAATTTTGTAATACGATGTTTAGTTTAGGTATTTGGCCTCTAATTGATAAACCGAGTCGAATAACTAAAGACAGTGCAACACTTGTAGACAATATTTTTTACGAATACTCGTCATCAAGTTGTAACGGGGATGGTTTTAAGACCCTGGGGAGCCTTTAAAGGGAGAGCAGAAGCAGCGCTCTCTCTCTCTCTCTCACCTGAAGAAGTGCAGACACTCAGCAGAAGGCACTCCAAACATTTGTTGTGGTAGGTTGTGATTTGAAGGGAAATAATATTTTATTCACATTGTACTGCATTAAAAACATTATTTAAATGGATATACATTTACTTTACTAGAAGAGCAGCGGCAGCAGTTGGGGCAGATTCAGTGTGGACATTGTGTGAGGTTTGATGATTGTAAGTCATGCACTTTATATTTAACTGTGAATGCATTGAATTTTGTGGTGTTAATGTGTTATGTTTTTTTAGTATCTGTCTCTGACAAAAGAATAACTGCTGGTCCGGGTGCTAGTTAAAAACAACTTTAAAGGGCGACAACCTATTAACTGCTGGTCGGGGTTTGGTAAAGCTACTTGAAGGTACAGCATGTTGAATGGTGTATTTTATTTAAGTATTGTATCTTAACCTGTGGAACAAAACTTAACACTCATGTCTGTGTTCATAGGACTGTCTGCGAGAGAAGTGACTGTCACTGTTTTTTCCCCTCCTAATAGTTTCATTTGGGCCTTCTTGTTTTCTTTTATTTGTTCTGGTTGTTATTAATTTTAGTTGGGCTAAGTGCAATATTTACCAGGCGTCTGACAGCGTTTTAGTGGCCACCGGTTTGGGGGAAGCTATCGCACTAACATTTAGTGATCCCTTTTTGTTTTGCGTGCTTATATTTTGGTTGCAGTGCAAACCCAACCTTGAGACCGTGCGAGTGATTCATTAGAGTGCAGTGGTGTTGTTACTCTACTGGTTTGGGTTTCTTTTTGAGTTATTGGATCCTGAATGCGTGAGCTGATTGTATTTATCCCCTTACCGTCACTTGGGTTATATGTGCTTTTGCCTAATATATATGACGCCTGCCCTTTTTAAATAAGTTAATTTTGTAATAAACTATTTTCATGATTTATCTGCCTCCTGTCCTGGTTATTCTGGACATTACCTGGTTGCATAGTGAACTATAGTGTGAGGTCTTAAGTACCTTGAGTTGAAGAAGTTGGTTCAATCACTACAAAGTTACAAGCGGTTTAACTCATAAGTGATGTCAGTGATCACCTTCCTGTTTTTGTAGTTGTGCATAATTTAAATGCTAAATGCTCGGTTGATAAAAATAAATCTTCCTGCAAATTAAGGAGATTGAAAACATCAGAAAGAATTGAAGCCTTAAGGATGGATCTTATTAGTTGTAACTGGGATGAGGTTTATGTTGATGATCCAAATCTAGCATATGATGCATTTTTGTCTACATTTTTAAAATTATTTAATAAGCATTGTCCTATAAAAATGTGTAGGGTGAAAGATCAATATAAAGATAAACCATGGATTACAAAAGGTCTGCAAAGGGCATGTAATAAGAAAAATCAACTGTACAAATAGTTTTTACAGCAAAGAACTAGTGATAGTGAGGAAAAATATAAGCGCTATAAGAACAAACTAACAACCATTATGAGGATTCAAAAGAAGGAATACTATAGTAAAATATTGGAGGACAGTAAAAATAACATACAAAACACTTGGAAGGTAATCAATCATATTATTCAGAATAAAAGTAATAACTCAGAACTTCCAGATTATTTTATAAATAAAGTTAATAATAAAGTGGATGATTTAAAAAATATTGTTGACGAGTTAAATGACTACTTCGTAGATGTTGGAGCTTCGTTGGCAAAACAGATTACTGTATCCGATGACAATAAAAATATGTTTAATCTGATCAACACTAATGTCCGTTCTATGTTTCTAAGTGGAATACATTAAACTGATATTATTGAAATTGTAAGAAAATTAAAATATAAGAGATCACTTGACATACACTCCATTGATACAGTAATTATTAAAGATGTTATTGATTATATTGTCAGACCTTTGACCTATGTTTGTAATCTTTCTTTCCAAAAAGGAATTTTTCCAAACAACATGAAGTTAGCAAAGGTGATCCCAATTCATAAAAAAATGGAGATAAACACTATATGGAAAATTACAGACCAATATCACTTTTACCGAAATTGTTTGTGAAACAATTAAATCGGTTCATTCATAAAAATAAATTATTAAGTGAAAATCAATATGGATTCAAAGAAAGTAGAACTACTGATTTTGCAGCAATGCAAATGGTAGAAGAAATAGCAAATGCAAATGAAAATAACGAGTGTTCTATTGGTCTGTATATTGATCTGCAGAAAGCTTTTGATACCATAGATCACAAACAGCTATTGAACAAATTAAAGATGTATGGAATACGAGGGGTTGCTCACTCTTGGCTGGAAAGTTATTTATGTAATAGACAACAGTGTGTACAAATTAATGATACTATGTCAGCATTTAGAAAGATTACTTGTGGTGTACCTCAAGGTTCAGTGATTGGTCCAATACTGTTTATTCTTTATATCAATGACATCTGCAATGTAACTGATTTTTTTAGATATGTTTTATTTGCCGATGATACCAATTTGTTTTGCTCTGGTACGAATTTAAGGGAACTTTTGTGTTGTGTAGAAAGGGAGCTGGAAAATCTCAAGACTTGGTTTGATGTTAATAAATTATCTTTAAATATTAAGAAAACAAAATTCATGGTTTTTGGGAATCAAAATGAAAGTGATGGTAATATTAAATTAAAAATATGTAATGTTGATATTGAAAGGGTTTTTGAGACTAAATTCCTTGGGGTTGTCATCGACCAAAAGTTAACATGGAAACAACACATTGAATACATTAAAGGGAAAATTTTTAAATCACTCGCAATCCTGTATAAATCCAGAAATGTACTGAATTCCAAGGCCTTGCATTTGATCTACTACTCATTGATTGTTCCCTATTTATCTTACTGGGTGGAATTGTGGGGATCCACCTTTAAAACCACCTTAAATTCAATAATAAAACTTCAAAAACGAGCCATACGTATCATCAATAAGGCTGATTACTAAGCTCACACAGATCCACTTTTTCAAAATTCTCATGTTATTAAATTTTATGATTTGTTTTATTATAAAAATCATGCAAATTATGTTTATAGCAAAATCAAAAATGCTCCCTGACTCAATACAGAGGTTCTTTTCAATTCAGGAAACTCCCTATAATCTTAGAGGTGTCTGCAATTTCACTGTACAAAAAGCTAAAAAAGGTATGAAAAGGAGATGTGTCTCCATTACTGGAGTTAAATTCTGGAATGATGCCAACATAAATTTAAAAACATGTCATTCTCTTTTTGTTTTTAAGAAAATGGATTGTAAAGCTATTTTTGAAGCTTAGTGCGATTGACTATCTGTAAATGTTTCTTTGCTTTTCTGTTTCTTTGCCTTTTGTTGTTTCTTTGCTTTTCTGTTGTTTCTTTGCCTTTTGTTGTTTCTTTGCCTTTCTATTCTCTTTTTGGTTTTCTGGAGGTCGGTAGCCAAAAAAAGAAAGTTGGTACTATAGGATAGGCTTATATAAGCATTTTGCTTCAGCCTATGCCTTTTCAGTCTTTGTTCAACACATTTTTGGTTTTGTATGAAATGTTAATGCTGTGCACAATGTTTTTTTGGTGTTTTGTGTTGTCATGACTGAATAAACTTAATTAATTCATTCATTCATTCGAATATCTAGATACGGAACTTGATTAAAACAGTGATACTGTTTTTCTTATTCTTATTTCTTTGGAAAATTGGTTTAGGTTCAAGGTCTGGCTGATTTTTCTTTTCTTCTGCAGTCTTTTGTTTTGTATATGTACCTGCCCCCACCATGCTGTAATATACGTTCTGTATTAGTGGAAACCAGAGTACCTGACTCATCTCACGAGAGGGAAATCGTGCATATTGAATGTTTCTGGCTGGATAAATAAATCCCACGTATCAGATGTTTATTGATGCAGCTGATCAGTGTTCTCAGTGTCACCACGATTAGGTAAACATGGTTCAGGTTCAAAGCTGACAGCATTTCCTTTTACACAACCTCTGCAAAGCAAAGCACAAATACGAAAGTGATTTTTCCAGACAAACTTTACTTGAAAAAACAAACAAATGAAAAAAACCAACCCAGCAAGTTAAACATGTTAAACCATTATATCACAGTCCAACACAAATACAACAAGTTGATTAGGCAACACGGTAACATAGTTGCAGTTCGTACACTTTGGATGTGTCCTCAAAAACAGATATGAAAATCTCTTACAGGGAAGAGCTACTCTGATTTCATGTTGATACTTTCATAGACTCATGAAAATTAAAGAAAGTTGCTGGACAGAAATATATGCATCAATTAAAGCTTGAGATTGATTAATAAATAATAATGATACTAATAATTAAGACCAAAAAAATATCAGTGCAGCCAGGCTAGACTGTGTTGTAGCAGACTGGATCGTGTTGGCAGTGTTAGAGAGCTTTGTAGCATTTTACAAAACAAAGACACAAGTGGCTGACAAGCACTCAGGTTTCACGCAATGGCTCACATTCAGCACGTTCAATGTGCAGCTACACATGAAAATATGCTGTTTAAGACACAAGCATGCACACGCTCACTCATACTCAACACTGATAAGAATCAGATTAAAATAAATATGGGAGCGCTGCGTTACTCAACTACAAGGAATGCCTCAAAAAACAAATTTGGCACTCAGATGGTTGAACAAGCAGAAAAAAAACAAACAACAACAATAAGAAAAAAACCCAGCATGAGTACAGCTCCCTTTTTTTTGTTTTTTGGTGTGCTCCCCTTTTTAACCGAATAGAAAACACCAATTTACAGTCAAATAAACCATTTAGGGCTTTTGAAGGGAGGTAGACGACATCAGAGTGAAAACTGAAGGGACGACAAAAGCTAAAATAAATCAATATGCAGAGAAGCAGAAAGTGGCTCTGAAAACACTTCAGATGAGTGACCTGTCACTTTTGTCTGTACAACACAAACCAGACATTACAAATAAATCAGTGTCATATTTGAAACTTGGAATGTATTAGTACTGTATAGCGTTACGTATAATTTTGCAACTTTTGTGTTCAAGAAACATATCTTTGACAACACTCAACACCCAGATAAACAGTTTCCAGCACCACACATTTACAAAATAGCAACTCATGCAATAACACGTCTGGCCCTGTACACCGTCTGTAAAATACACCTTATGTGATGCATCTTGTGCTTAACATCTAGTAGGTTGCATTTAAAGATGTGAAATTAAAAATGTGTTCTGGTTTTGCAATGTTCTCTGTGTGTAGCCTTGTGATTGTGTGTGTCTGGTAGTGCGCCTGCAGCTGAGGTTTAGCCCCTTGGCTTGGGTCAAGATTATGTGATATCCCCAAGCTCACTGTTGAAAAAAACATTACCTGCAAAGCAGGAAAACCCGCCTTGGACGTGTAGCACACCCTCTTCTTGAGGGTTAAAGGAAGTTTTCAAGCACTTCAGATTAGATTGTAGCGTCTCCAGTTTGAAGAGTGCAGCTTCACCAGTCTTGAACGATGGCAGGTAAGAGACTCTGCATGACTAATTATATAAAGACTCAGACAAAATCGTCTGTATTTGGCTGTAACTAGTCTGTGTTAATAAGGTATGGGGATGATGACAGAATTAGTCAAATTGTTTAAGAGACTCTGAGGTGTATGGAGGATTTTTTGTGCCAAAATTAAATAAATAAATACATCATTAATTAATTAAATTGGGAATTAAATATATTATTAATTAATTAAATGTGTCATTAATTAATTAAAATTAGAATGAAATATGTAATTAATTAATTAAAATACAATTCATTTTCAGTAAAAAATATATTTATTATTTCAGCATTTAATTAATTAATGACACATTTAATTAATGATTTCGTGTTGCGTGTGAATCATGAAATGTAAAACTGCATTTCATTAATTAATGACACATTTAATTAATGACTTCGTGTTGCTGAATCATGAAATGTAAATGTAAAACTGTCAGTTTCACTCGTCAAACTCAGTGGGCGGAGCTAACGCAAATCTAGTGGAATCCACTGCTTTGGTCTGAAACTGGAGGTAGAAGAGGAAACCTTTTGTAAACATGACAGCTGTGAGTTGCGTGTTGTAGAGTTGCGTGATGCAGCAGCAGGTATCTGCTGTGATGGAGCCGCTGGAGCCGGAGGAGTTCTGCTCAGAGCTTCTTCAATTAAACTCGCTGCTTCTCTCAGGAGCTCTGGGCAGGATTTTGACATTTTGTACACCTTGCTGTTTCAACATTTGTGGTTAGAGGACCGAGTCTTCAGTGGTTGCCAATTACATTTTGGAGTAGAGTAAAAATTTTGGAGTAGAGTAAAAATTTTGGAGTAGAGTATCCAAACCAATGTAGAGGTGAATAGTGCCACCTAGTTTATCGTAATGTGTCCATGTGCAACAATCCATTATGTTGATTCGATTTGCCTTGACTTGATGTGCAGGGGTATGGAGCCAAATCAAGGCCAAAAGTTTTGCTAATTTGAAAATAAAATTTGAACCTGAAAATTCTTTTTTACAGTTTCAATTTTATTTTTTTCAGTATCAGATCTTTTTTTCAGTTTCAAATCTTTTTATTTCAGTTTCAAATCTTTTTTTCAGGTTCAAATCTTTTTTTTCCAGTTTCACGTCTTTTTTTTTCAGTTTCACTTCTTTTTTTTTCAGGTTCAAATTTTTTTTTCAGGTTCAGACTTTTGGCCCGGATCTGGCGTGGGGGGCGTGGCATCAACTGTGAGGGGCGTGGCATCATGAGTGACAGCAGAACAGAGAAGGCGGGGGACGTTCCTCAGTCCTGTTGCCTTCAGGAAACGTAGGTTGCAGAAGTTATCAGTAGAAGTATGATTCAACACTGTATATACACTATTTTCACGTGATTGGCAGTGGAAAAAACTGATATTAGTGACACATTTCTGTTTAAAAAGCTGTTTTAGAGCGTACTTGGTAGTATGTGGAAGTGGGAAATGTCAAACTTTAAAGTGTGGCTGTTGAACTGTACAGTCTGGCATTTATTGCTTTTATACTGCGATTGGTGCCAAGTACGGTCTAAAACAGCTTTTTAAACAGAAATGTGTCACTAATATCAGTATTTTCCACTGCCAATCACGTGAATATGGTGTATACAGTATTGAATCATACTTCTACTGATAACTTCTGCAACCTACGATTCCTGAAGGCAACAGGACTGAGGAACGTCCCCCGCCTTCTCTGTTCTGCTGTCACTCATGATGCCACGCCCCTCACAGTTGATGCCACGCCCCCCACGCCAGATCCGGGCCAAAAGTCTGAACCTGAAAAAAAAATTTGAACCTGAAAAAAAAAGATTTGAAACTGAAAAAAAAAGATTTGAAACTGAAATAAAAAGATTTGAAACTGAAAAAAAGATCTGATACTGAAAAAAATAAAATTGAAACTGTAAAAAAGAATTTTCAAGTTCAAATTTTATTTTCAAATTAGCAAAACTTTTGGCCTTGATTTGGCTCCATACAGGGGAACCAATGAGGTGTTTGAAATCCGCCCACTGAGTTTGACGAGTGAAACTGACAGTTTTACATTTACATTTCATGATTCAGCAACACGAAATCATTAATTAAATGTGTCATTAATTAATTAAATGCAGTTTTACATTTCATGATTCACACGCAACACAAAATCATTAATTAAATGTGTCATTAATTAATTAAATGCTGAAGTAATAAATATATATTTTTACTTAAAATGAATTGTATTTTAATTAATTAATGACATTTCATTCTAATTTTAATTAATTAATGACACATTTAATTAATTAATGATATATTTCATTCCCATTTTAATTAATTAATGATGTATTTATTTATTTAATTTTGGCACAAAAAATCCTCCATAGTGGTAAGAGTGGACATGAGAACATGCAGTGTGCATGAGCATCAGCCCCCCCTCTCATGTGCTCGTTGAGTGGCAGCAGCCAATCAGGGCTGACTGCACACGCAGTGAACCTGCTGCGTTGGAAGTCTCTGGGAGGAGAGGAGAAGGAGACCGGAGTAGAAAGAGTAGTTCTATTTCGTCCCTACTGACCGCCAGGCGGTGCTGTAAGCACTGGATATCTTCCCTCGCGCATGCGCATGTCGAGTACAATACCAACAATGTCACGTCACCCGTGACCCCTGCATGACCCCCGGAAGGGTATATCTTCCGGCGTCAGCATGGGATCGGCTCCTTATTCTTCTCGCATCGCGCGTCTGAAGTACAGGACGGAAATAGGAGCTTTGTGAAGCTCCTTCCTTTCCTCCCTAAGAAACCCGCCGGCCTCTGTGCAGCTTCGTGCCATTCAGGTAGGAGTAACGATTTTTTTCGTCCTCCAAGGAGCTGTGGCCGGCGCGGTATTGATGGTGTCGGGTTGCGGCGGCGTCTCCCCGCCCCGCCCCCCTGCCCAGCTGACAGAAGGTAAGCTGTCAAGCTGCGCCTGACACCTGATCACAATCTGCGCAGGGAGACAGCGTTTCGCTTCCTCTCCCCACTTATTAATGTGACGACATTATTTTTTCCTTGTAGATTATTTTTTTCTTTTTAAAAAAAAAAAAGGAAAAAAAAAGAGGACAGAAAAGGATTATTTTTTTCTTTTGAAAAAACAATACAAACACCTTTTTTGGTCTTTCTTACAGCCGTGGTGAAGGCCACGCCCCTCTCCCACCGGCTCATTTGTGGTGACGGCAGCGTTTCGCTCCCTCTCCCACTTTATTAATGTGACATTATTTTTTCCTTGCAGATTATTTTTTTCTTTTGAAAAAAAAAAAAAAAAAAAGGAAAGAAACGAGAGAGGATTGTTCTCTTCTTTTTGAGTAAAGACGCCTATTTTTGCCTTTTCTCATAGCCGTGGTGACGGCAGCGTGGCCCTCCCCTCTCCCGCCTGCATATTGGCGGTGACGGCAGCGTGCTCGCTGTGGTGACGGCAGCGTTTCCGCTCCCCTCTCCCACTGACACACCTGTGTTGACGGTAGCGTGGCCCTCCCCTCTCCCGCCTGTATATTGGCGGTGACGGCAGCGTGCTCGCTGTGGTGACGGCAGCGTTTCCGCTCCCCTCTCCCACTGACACCTACGTGGTGATGGCAGCTCGTCCGCTCCCTCTCCCACCGGCACATCCGTGGTGACGGCAGCGTGACCGCTCCCCTCTCCCACCGACACATTCGTGTGGACGGCAGCGTGACCGCTCCCACCGACACATTCGTGTGGACGGCAGCGTGTCCGCTCGTCTCTCCTACCAGCACATCCGTGGTGAAGGCAGCGTGTCCGCTCCCTCTCCCACTGACACATCCGTGCTGACGGTGGCGTGGCCGCTCCCCTCTCCCACCGGCATATTGGTGGTGACGGCAGCGTGCTCGCTGTGGTGACGGCAGCGTTTCCGCTCCCCTCTCCCACTGACACATCCGTATTGGCGGTAGCGTGGCCCTCCCCTCTCCCGCCGGCACATTGGCGGTGATGGCAGCGTGCTCGCTGTGGTGACGGCAGCGTTTCTGCTCCCCTCTCCCACTGACACATCCGTGCTGACGGTAGCGTGACCGCTCCCCTCTCCCGCCAGCATATTGGTGGTGACGGCAGCATGCTCGCTGTGGTGACGGCAGCGTTTCCGCTCCCCTCTCCCACCGACACCTACGTGGTGACTGCAGCGCGTCCGCTCCCCTCTCCCACCGGCACATCCGTGGTGACGGCAGCGTGACCGCTCCCACCGACACATTCGTGTGAACGGCAGCGTGTCCGCTCCTCTCTCCTGCCAGCACATCCGTGGCGACGGCAGCGTGTCCGCTCCCTCTCCCACCGGTCGCTGTGATGGAGCGTTCATGCCCAGGGTGCATGGCCGCCCTGGACCCTGCGGATGACCAGGACCTCTGCGTGTCGTGCCTCGGCCCTGAGCAGCGGGGCCGTTGGCCAGCCTCCCCTCATCTCAGCCGGGGTCTTCTCTGAAGCGATCGGCAAAGAGAATGGTGGGGGCCCCCAAACGACGGCGGATGACGAGCCAGCTCTCCTCGAAGGTAGATCGCTTGGCTGCCGACATGGAGCAGATGAAGGCGCCCCTCCTCAATCTGCAACCTGGTACTGGCCAGGTGGAACCTGCCATGCCAGAGTTTGCTCTGGGGTCGCCACCGCCGCTGCCGGAGGACGCCATATCCATTGCAGCCTCGGCGAGCCACTTCAACGTGTCATCAGGGGACCCGGCCTCACGGCGCTCGGGGTTCTCCTCGCACTCATCTGCCCAGAGCTCTCGGGAGGGGACGGTTTGTTCCTCCGTGCAGAGCATTATCCGCACTGCCCTGGCACACTTGCAGCCGAATGCACCGCGTGCGGAGGTGGCCTCTAGCGCCTTCCACAGGCGCAATCCTTCTCCGGTGGAATTCACATTCCGTCTTCGTCGGATTTTTTTGAGGGAGCTGCACTCATGCTGGAGAGATGTCACAGCCGGCTGATGACCGTGGTCTGACGGCGATGGAGGATGCTGCTGTGGCTGGTCTCCACCACATGCCCCCCCCCCCATCAAGCCCTCCATTGCAGCACTGATAGTGGCTCCTGATGAGGCTCTGAAGCCAGATCCCGAGTGCCCCTCTACCCAGAGTAGGGTTACTGATGGGCATATTTGTAAGGCTTATGAAACAGCGGCACGCATCGGCCGGCTGGGGAACACCCTTTCCCATCTTCTGCTGGCTCTCTCCACCTCCCTGCAGGATGCACAGGTGGAGGATTCCACACAGGACATGTGTGACATATCCCTACAGGCTTTTTGCCTCCCAAACGAGGGAACTGGGGCGGCTGATGTCCACCCTGGTGCACACGCGCCGTCATGTCTGACTGGCGCAGGGACCCCTGACGGAGACTGCTCGTAGGGTTCTTCGTCAGGCACCGGCAGAACCGGGGGAGCTGTTTGGGGCAACTGCCCTGGAAGCTCTGAACCGCACCGCCCTGGCTGATGAGACCAGGCAGCGGCTGGTGTACCTTCACAGGGGTGCGGCCGCCTCCTGTACACCGGGAGGCCCTTCACCGGCCCCCGGGCCTCGCCCCCGGCCGCCTGCCCACGGCGGCCGGCGCGGCTTTCAGCGGTCTGTGAGTCAGCCTGCTGGTGACTTTCGCCCCCCTGTGCGCGGACCGTCCCACCAGCGTCGGGGCGTTGATCCCGACCGTCGCCCCCCCGGGACGTCCGGAGCCCGGGGGAGACGGCGCTAAGGCCACGGAGCCGGTCGTCAGCTACTTTTCCGGCAGCAGCTCGGTTACTGGGCTGCCTGCTCATTGGGGCCCGGGTGGTTTCCACCCTAGCCCAGGGGTACGTATTGCAGTTCCGACACCGGCCTCCTATCTCCGGCCGGGTTGAGATGACCATCGTCAGAGACCCGGCAAACATTCCGGCTCGGGCTCAGGTGTTGCCCGCCCTACTGGCCAAGAGCACCATCATGCCGGTGGACCCCCCGCCGCGGCCTGGGGGTTCTACTTGAGCTACTTTCTCGTCAGCAAGAGAGACGACGGACGTCGTCCCATCTTGGACTTGAGGGACCTCGACGAATACATGAAGGTCCTGCCCTTCCGGAGGCTTGACCACAGCAGATGCTCTGCGTTGGTCAGGAGGAAGTGGTTTGCAACTGTGGACCTACAGGGCGCTTGTTTCACGTGCCGGTCGCGGCACGTCACCGGTGGTTCCGGGGGCTCGCCTACCGGGGCCACCGTTGTCGGTTCAGGGTGCTCCTGTGCGGGCTCTCCCTGTCACCGAGGATTTTTTTCACCAGGTGCGTGATGGCAACCCTTGCCCCTCTTATACCTTTGGGCCTGCTGTCGCTACGCCCCCTGCAATGTGGCTGGACAGCCTCGCCTGGATGCCAAGAGGCACGGGCGCAGGCTGGTCAGGGTTTCGCGGGTGTGTGTCTATACCCTTGCACCCTGGAAAGGCGGGACATTCCGGCTGAGGGGTGTGCCCTCAGGCGCTTCCCCTCCCTGCCGGGAGGCTGTCATCAGTAGTCCTCCCGGGTCCGCACGCGCCACATCAACGTGCTGGAGCTCTGGGCTCTGCACTTCACACTAACATTTTTTGCAACTCCTGTGGGGGAGGCACGTGCCGGGTCGGTCGGACAGTGTGTCCACTGTTCCTTGATCGGCCACCAGAGGGGGCCCCGACTCTGCACAGCTGCTGCAGGTGTCCCGGGGCCTCCTAGCGTGGACAGCTCCTCGCCTGCCCGGCCTTCGGGCGATGTTCCTGCCTGGAGACAGGAACCGGGTGACGGACTTCCTCTCCCGGCGCAAGCCGCCTTTGCAGAGGGTCCTCCAGAGGGCTCACGGGCTCCTCTTGGTGGCCCCCTTCCGACCGGGGAAACATAGTTTCCACTGCTGCGGAGGCTCTGCTGCGACACAACATGACGCCCCCCAGAGGGACCGTCTTTTCCAGCCGGGGATTCAGGTTTTGCACCCCGACCCCGTCGTTTTTGGCTCTGAGTCTGGCCGCTGCGGCGCCCGACCCATTGTTGTCAAGCTGTCCTGAACCCGTCAGGGCTGGCATCTCGAATGCCCATGTGCCTCCCACCCGCCTCTGGTATGAGTGCGAGTGGGGGAGATTCTCTGCCTGGTGTGCAGACGGGGCAGAGGACCCTGTTCTTTGCCCCGTGGCCACGATCCTGGGGTTCCTTTCGGTCCCTCCTGGATGGTGGCCGTGCTCAGTCCACTTTAAGGGTGTATGTGGCGGTCATTTCATCGCAACATGCCCTGGTTGAGAATGCCACCGTGGGGTGCCACCGGCTGGTTTCTCTTTCTCAGGGGGGCTCTGAGGCTGCCCCCCCCCCGAGGAGCCCGAAGGCCCCGGTTTTCAATTCCATTCGATTTTTATATAGCGTCTAATACAACAGATGTTGTCTCTAGACGCTTTCCAGAGAACCTGAACATAAACGTACATATACACCCCGAGCAGTGTGGGACCTGCCCATGGTGCTAGGTGCCCTCTCTTCTCCACCCTTTTGGGCCCTTGGCCCGGGTGGGCCTGAAGTGGCTCTCTATGGAGATAGCTTTTCTCCTCGCCATGACATCGGCGAGTCGATGAGTTACATGCCCTGTCAGTCAGCTCAGGGGCTACGTTGTGGCCGAACGTGGGGTTCCTGCCCTAGGTCCTGCAGAGAGTGGGCCGAGCCCTTTGTGCCCCGTACGGGCCCTTGCTGCTCATGCTACCGCGCCTGTGCGACGGTCGGAGCAGCTTGTTCTCTGCCATGGTGGCCCCAACAGGGGGCGTGCTGTTTCTGGACAGCGCCGTCCCACTGGGTGGTGGACACCGTCGAGCACGCCTACAGGGCCAGTGGCCGCCCCTTACCAGTGGGGGTGAGGTGCCACTCGACCAGAAGCGTCGCAGCTTCTTGGCTGCCCTGCAGGGGGTGCCTCTGGAGGACATCTGCACCGCGACTTCATGGACGTCGCCAGACACGTTCTCCAGGTTTTACCGGATCAATGTCGCCACTCCCCAACCATTGGGCGTGGTTCTACTCCCGGGTCCTTCTGCCCCTGGTCAGTGAGGTATGTGACCGGGATCCTACGTGACATTGTTGGTATTGGTCATCCAGTGCTTACAGCACCGCCTGGCGGTCAGTAGGGACGAAATAGAACGAAAGTTACGCCTACTACTACTACGGTTCTATGAGTCCCGGATGACCGCCAGGCCTGCCGGTCACTCCGAATCCTCGTGCTCTCGCGAGAAGATTCTAGGAGCCGATCCCATGCTGACGCCAGAAGATATACCCTTCCGGGGGTCATGCAGGGGTCACGGGTGACGTGACATTGTTGGTATTGTACTCGACATGCGCATGCGCGAGGGAAGATATCCAGTGCTTACAGCACCGCCTGGCGGTCATCCGGGACTCATAGAACCGTAGTTACAGGCGTAACTTTCGTTCGGTTGACTTACCAGTTTTATTATTAGTTCCAGTTCGTTGTGTGCGTGTAAAGGCAAACACCACACACATTCCTCCACCAATTAAACTGGTAAAGAGAAGTTCTGCCTCCCACGTGTTGAGAGGGACCTGGCTATATATATATATATATATATGTATATATATATATATATATATATATATATATATATATATATATATATATATATATATATATATATATATATATATATATATATACACATGTTTTTTATTTTGTTATATATGTATATAAATAAGTTTAAAAAAAACATCGTTATTAGTAAGTACGTTATGTTATATAATGTTTTATAATAATGTTTTATAATTTTCGTTTTAAGGCCGCTTTTAAAATACCTCTGTCATATTTGAACAATATACACGAAGAAGACCAACTTCCGTATTTAGCAGCCTACCCCCTGGATGATGTTCTGATGTTTGATATTTCATTGATAAGACTTGCTTTTGTATTGTTTGATTGTTTGTTCTGTTAATAAAGAACTGTTGGGAAAAAAAGAAAGAAAAAAAGACCAACTTCCGGTATGAACTTCCGGTATGGACCTCCGGTATGCATTGGTTTTGTTTTTTATTTGAGTAATACTCTTTATATGTTATAATTCAACGTGAAATTGCATAATGTGAAGTTTTGTTATCATTGTACTGTTTGCAAATGTTAATTTTAAAAAAAAAAAAATATTTTTTTTAAATAATATATTAACGAAGTGACCAACTTCCGGTATGGACTTCCGGTATGGATGGAAGTATGGCGGCGCCCTTGTCGGCCATCTTGCCTGCAGCCAGGTACTCTTGCTCGTGTTTGGTCAAACACCCCCTGGCGACGTCTATCACCCCCTGAACCCTCAGTCTAACCTACAGACATGCTCAGATTTTTTTAGATGTAAAATGAACGCATTGACAAATTAAAGTCGAGAAATCTTTATATTGCTCATGCAGCGTATTTTACTTACTTTTACTTACTAATTACTTTAATTTGTTTCGAAAACGATGCAAATAATACTCGCTTTTCTATATTTTCTAATTGAATTTTATGATCATAATTTGTTACAAGTAAGTATGTGATCAGTGTACTTACGACTCTCAAGACTAGATAAGCACCTGTGAAGTCCCAACTGCGCCGTTCTGACATTTTAAACTTTTTTTTTTTATCGATGCAAAATTATAGGCTTATATTATGTTATTAGCCTAATGTTTGGCAATTCATACCGTTTTGAGCAACTGCTTTAAACAGAATAAATAGGGATTTTCCTCTGGTCCTAACAAGAAGGGGTTGGTCAAACAACTCCGCCTTTAGTTCACTGGAAATATAGTTGACAAACAAGAAACTCGAACCCTGATAAGTTTACACACGAAATCCTCAGGAAACTATTGGCTGATTCAAGGGCATATTTCTGTAGCTAATCTGTAATGAATTACACGTTTATCTAACTTTCTAACACATAAACAGCCTCTTAGTGCTAGAAGATGTTTAGTATCCAGGAGGAAATTAAGTATTAATTCACAACGATTTTTTATCTTGTTTTAAATTTGAATTATGTGGCCATTATGGACTGTATCATAAAGTATTTCGCAACAGTGGATCGTCCACATTTTTTTCTCACACTCTTTTTTTCTAACCATCTTTCCTGCCTAGCAGCTCCATCCCCAGCATCTTTCTACCAATGTATTCACTAATCAAGATTAAGATCAGGATCAAGATCAAGAATATCTCTGATATGCCATGGGGCTGATTAGTTTTACAGCTACCCCCCCCAAAAAAGAAAAACAACAACAAACAAAACAAAGAAAGCAATGATCACAACAATAATCGAAAGGACAAAATGAAAAAAAAAGACCCTTCACTTTGACTTATTAAAGGGAACCTATTATGAAAAACACGTTTTTTCTTGTTTTAACATATATAAAGTGGTCTCCCCTCACCCTGCCAGCACAGGGGAGACAAAATACCATGAATTTCTGCAAGGTCTCTGACCCCCGCCTTACAGAGTCCCCCAGTGTCACGAGATTTTTTTTGAGCCGATTAAAATCTGCGCCTAGGGTGACGTCACCCTAGGCGCAGAGGTTCAGCCTCCGCTGCTGAAACCACGGCCACAACCAGCTCTCTACGCCGGCTGGAGCGGTCCTTCCTTGAGCCAGTCGGACGCGGCGCCGCGGCGGAGCGGATCCGGGTTAAATCATCCAGGTTCCCGGGTGGTTTGGGAGCTGGGTCCTCGGGGGTCCGTCCCAGGTCGGATCAGCTTCACCCTCCGAGATTTTCAGCCAAATCTGTCGGTTTGATCACCGGTAACGGGCGATGCGCCGCGGAGCCGATCTGTGCGCCAGGCGCCCGGCGTGGGGTTGCAGCGCCAGCGCGCAGAATCCGCCGGGTAGATCCGGCTGAAATTCCGCTGGTCGGTCCCCAGGAGTCCCTGCTACCAGTCCAGGCGGGTTCCTGCGGTCCCGGCCGGTCAGAACCGGTCAGATTCCCCGGTTGAAGTCGCGGTGATGCGCGCTGCTCCAGCCTACTTCCTGGTTCCCAAAGCGGGATCCGTCCGACTAAATTGTCCGGGTTCCCAGCCGCTTTGGGAGCAGGGATTTCTGGGGTACGTCCCAGGCTGGACCAGCTTCACCCTCCGAGATTTTCAGCGAAATCTGTCGGTTTGATCACCGGTAACGGGCGATGCGCCCCGCAACTCCACGCCGGGCGCCCGGCGCACACCGACGCAGAGCCTACGGCGTAGGGTTACGCGGCGACGCGCACCGTACGCTGAACCCTACGGCGTAGGCTATGCGTCGATTTAACGCGGAACCATAAATCAGGCTTAACACGGAGCTGTTTAGAGCCCCCTCTGTTCTCATCACCGGAGGACAACTGCTAAGAAGACCCGCAGCCACTGACTGGACTGTTTGCGGTGGACTACTTCGCCCTGCTGCTTTTCCGTGCATGCTTCGCCTGTCGCTCCCGGCTTAACTCTCCGACGCCGCTGTTAGAAGTCCGTGACCAGAGGACTCCACTTCCAGTCGAGTCCTCTGGTCACAGACTTCATCCCCGGGCTGTAGTCGCCCTGTCTGGGCTGTGTGTGTGGGTGTTTGTGGTTCGGTGTGCGCGCGTGTGTGTGGAGACGGCAGAAGTTTGTAGCAGTTGGTTGGAGGAGGTTGGGAGGAGGAGCGGGGCAATGATTGACAGGAAAGGGGGAAAAGGACGCGTTTTTCACGGCGCAAAAAAACACCGTCATAAAAAGCCAGGAATGGAGTACTGGAGTGAAGTTTTTCTTGTTACACCCTTTTAGACACATTTGAGGGATGTTGGCCAAGACTTTTAATAGTGTTAAAAGCATGTTAAAAATGATGTCACAATACCTTTAAGACATTCAAGGCCTGTTTAAAATATACATTAAATGCCATAATATGTCCCCTTTAAGTGGGCCGACAGCAACAGGGACAAATACATTATTGTTGATAAGGTAATGTCTGGGGAAAAGGAAGTAGCAGAAACACTTAGGAACAGGTCCTGCACCAACAATCTTGTCACATAAACATCCCTCCTCCTCTCAGTATTGCCACTCTAATGTTATCTGTTAGTTGTCTAACCTTGACATTTCAATATAATTAAGAGTAGCAAATATTTGTATAATACATAGCTATTCTTTCCTGATTCTAGATGGGAAACTTCAGAGTGTGAGGCTGTTGTTTGTGGAAAAGGTGTCCAAAGAAATGATTCATCAGCTGCTGGACAGTCTTCTTGAAGATGGTGTCTTGAATGATGGGGAGAAAGACTCAATAATCGAGGAAAATAACACAAAAAACAACAAGGCTCGCGCTCTCATTGATGCGGTGAGGCGGAAAGGTGATGAATCCAGCCGGAAGATGATTGCTCACATTCAAAAGAAGGACCCTACTCTTTACTCTGAGCTGGGTCTGTCCGATGTTGAGCCTGCTCAGACAGGTAAGAGGCTGAAAATAATATTGAAATAAGGTATAACGCTGTTATGATCACCTGTGCAAAAATGGGTGGATTTTAAAACCGTCTCTTGAAGCCTAATGATGTTGGTTGTTGTTTCCAGATGGATTTTTCTCGAGGATTCAGGTTTCTCCAACAAAATCCTTCTCCATTGAGAAGTTCTGGCGCAGCAAACAGAATGATCCAAATGTCAGTGACTATATCTCATGTTTAATAGATTTAGCTGCAGGTAATACAGTTCATCTCATCCTTATATTTTATATTTAACAAGAATAAATATGTCTTATTTTGATTTTCAGGTTTACCCTGTGACCAAAACATCCCACAGGAATCGTGTAGCCTTGCTGATCAGTAATATTAAGTTTTCTGATGCAAGATGGAACAGAAATGGAGCTGAGGTAGACCACAGGAACATGGAGAGACAGCTTTCAAATCTGGGATATGAGGTGGTGACATACAGGAACCTCACCGGAGAGGTACTGGGTTTTATGGAAACCATTTACACACTCATGTTCCATTCAGGTTGTTTTAGTGATAACGCCACTGATGACTTCATATTTCTCTGTTCTCAAAGGGGATGAACAAGGCCTTTATTAGGTTTGCTAAACATCCCAAACTAAGCGAGACAGACAGTGTGGTTGTGGTCGTCATGTCCCATGGGAAACTGGGAGTGGTTCTCGGTGTCAATCATTCTGATATGGATTGTGACGAGTTTCCCATCAACAACATTTACACACACTTGGGCTCAGAGAACTGTTCAGCACTTCTGGACAAACCTAAGATCATCATCATCCAGGCCTGCAGAGGAGGTGATTATTACCTGTATACTTATACACCAAACTACAACTTATCTTGGTTTAATTTTATTCTATTAACATTAAAAGCCTGTATGTTTTAGGGGAGGGAGGATCCGGGCTCGTTAGCGATGACGTGTCACAGCCAGTTGGTGAACAAGGCTGGGATGAGGATACTATACCCAAAGAAAAAGACTTCATTTGTCTTCTCTCCTTCACCCCTGGTCAGTGCAATGACAAATGTATTATGGTATAGTCATCATTAGATTATTATCTAATCATGTCCTAGCTTATGAGACTGTGGAGATAAACATCAAGAATCAACTGTAAAATCCACTCTTTGATCTGTATCTAAATGTTTTTCCTGCAGATACAGTGTCTTACAGACATCCATATCAAGGGTCTCTCCTCATCCAGTACTTCGATGATCAATGCAACAGCTCTGCAAAACAAGATCACGTTCAGGAGCTTTTCAGAAAAGTATGTTGTTTTTTTTATCACAAACTATCATGTGGGTGTAAAAACAGGTGCATGCTGTATAACGTCTTCAGATGATAAGTAATATCAAACACCACAGTTAATCATCAGTAAGGATGTTACCTATTTTATTTTCAGTGTAAGCCATTCCTTATGATGTAAACTGTTTTAACTACACAGGTCAGGCAACGTTTTCAACATCTCACGGAGAGTAGCATCCTACCAAAGCACTTCTACTTCTTTCCAGGCCTCTAAGACAGGACTTGCTGTCAACACCAGCTTTGTAATCACATTTTAAAGACAGATTGATAGAAAGATGTGTGGTTTGTTACTGTATGGTACTTCAGTGCTGTGTATTTGAATTACATGAACTTCATATAAAAGAACCATGTGTTAACATGTCTGTGTGTTGGGTCTGAACTACATTGCTTTTTTTAAATGATATATTGACAATCAATGAGCATATTAGTTTGGATTTTACTATTTGTCATTGTTTTAAGCCATTATTTGAAAACTAAAAGCAAATCTCTTTGTTTGGAAGTATTTTTTTGTCATCTAATTTACAAAAATAAAATAAATCAAATCAAATCAAAAAATCAAATCATCTTTCATCTGGGTGTTATATTTTATCCTTTTAGGTTTTTCCATGTTGTAACAAATTAGACATGTCCTTAAACTGATTACATTTTCCTTTCCTCCTCAGTATATACAACTCTCCACAATATTCTACTTAAATATCTAGATACAGACCTTGATTAAAACAGTGATACTGAAAGCGACGGATGGCTTTCCTTTGGAAGATGGGTTTAGGTTCAGGGTCTGGCGGATTTTTCTTTGCTTTTCTTCTGCAGTCTTTTGTTTTGTAGTATTCTTGACACCATTACGTTTTCTTTCTGGTGAAATGCTTAGGTAATTTTTCTTGCTGACCTCAGCAGTTGATGAGTCACTAACATCATTTTTAGTCCCCTATCAATATAATTGACAACAACAGAAATCAGTCCAATCCGAGAAGTGGAGGACCCAACAACGCAGGAGAGACGAACAAAGAAGACAGCAAGAGGTGAAGTGAGAAAGAAACCAGTTTAGATGAAGATGATAAAAACTATGAATCCAAAGCTGCTGAACTGAATCAAATGTTAGGGAAGCTTCAAAAACAGTCATGACTGGTTTGTTTGTGATGAACAGCTGCTGGAAGCTGAAGAAAAGATACGTTTGCACTATGTACCAAAACAGGGAAAGTCAGTGAACACAACCCCACAAACACATCGACTGCTGACATATGAACGGGTTCATTCTGTTGTAATTTGAAACTTTACTTCCAGATGTCACTAAATCCCAGACTGGCCAGCCATCCTAAAGATTATCCTCTTTGATACAAATAATAGTGGGATCCTTCTGTGTAAGTTTTTTAATTTCCAGGGGTCAGCACCAATGGCTTCAGAAGAAACTGCCTCTGCACACCTTTAGATGGGCATATAATGAGAAAAAAAACAAGAAGGCGACTCAGGCAGGGCGACAATCAGACACCACGATTAGGTAAACACGGTTCAGGTTCAAAGCTGACAGCATTTCCTTTTACACAACCTCTGCAAACAAAGCACAAATACGAAAGTGATTTTTCCAGAGAAACTTTACTTGAAAAAACAAACAAATGAAAACAACCAACCCAGCAAGTTAAACATGTTAAACCATTTTATCACAGTACAACACAAAGGCAACAAGTTGATTAGGCAACACGGTAACATAGTTGCAGTTTGTACAATTTGGATGTGTCCTCAAAAACAGATATGAAAATCTCTTACAGGGAAGAGCTACTCTGATTTCATGTTGATACTTCCATAGACTCATGAAAAATTAACAAAGAAAATTGCTGGACAGAAGAATATGCATCACTTAAAGCTTGAGATTGATTAATAAATAATAATGATACTAATAATTAAGACCAAAAAATATCAGTGCAGCCAGGCTAGACTGTGTTGTAGCAGACTGGATCATGTTGGCAGTGTTAGAGAGCTTTGTAGCAGTTTACAAAACAAAGACACAAGTGGCTGACAAGCACTCAGGTTTCACGCAATGGCTCACATTCAGCACGTTCAATGTGCAGCTACACATGAAAATATGCTGTTTAAGACACAAGCATGCACACGCTCACTCATACTCAACACTGATAAGAATCAGATTAAAATAAATATGGGAGCGCTGCGTACTCATCTACAAGGAATGCCTCAAAACAAATTTGGCACTCAGATGGTTGAACAAGCAGAAAAAAAACAAACAACAACAACAACAAGAAAAAAACCCAGCATGAGTACAGATACTTTTTTTTGTTTTTTGGTGTGCTCCCCTTTGTAACTGAATAGAAAACACCAATTTACAGTCAAATAAACCATTTAGGGCTTTTGAAGGGAGGTAGACGACATCAGAGTGAAAACTGAAGGGACGACAAAAGCTAAAATAAATCAATATGCAGAGAAGCAGAAAGTGGCTCTGAAAACACTTCAGATGAGTGACCTGTCACTTTTGTCTGTACAACACAAACCAGACATTACAAATAAATCAGTGTCATATTTGAAACTTGGAATGTATTAGTACTGTATAGCGTTACGTATCATTTTGCAACTTTTGTGTTCAAGAAACATCATATCTTTGACAACACTCAACACCCAGATAAACAGTTTCCAGCACCACACATTTACAAAATAGCAACTCATGCAATAACACGTCTGGCCCTGTACACCGTCTGTAAAATACACCTTATGTGATGCATCTTGTGCTTAACATGTAGTAGGTTGCATTTAAAGATGTGAAATTAAAAATGTGTTCTGGTTTTGCAATGTTCTCTGTGTGTAGCCTTGTGATTGTGTGTGTCTGGTAGTGCGCCTGCAGCTGAGGTTTAGGCCAGCGTTCCTCCAACTATAGAAGCAATGACAATTCCCAGAATCACACAGCATATGATGATCATAATTTTCTTCTGCAGAGAGTTAACAACAGCAAAATGGGAAAAAACAAACAAACATCCAGCGCAGCAAATGGAAAGCAGAGAAAATCATGTTAGAAATATGACATACGCTTTACTTTTATAATATATATAATAATATGTATATAAAATCATTATTATGACAGAAAAAAAATACGGTTAAGAATCAAAACAAAAATAGATTTGAATGTAACTTCTTTGGAAAATTCTGTCTCTAAAGCACAAATCTTTGGTTCCTGCATTTTTCTTGTCACATACAAAAACGACAACAGCTTAACATTGAAGAGGCAGAGACAACAAAACATGCTGCAACTAAAAAAAAAAAAAGGAAGAAAAAGCATGTCAATACAGCATATTCAAACAAACAGTTGTGGTGCAAAAACTTGCAACATCTAAACATCTAAAGTAAGATAAAATAAAAAGTGTTTATTTTGAGTGTTTCTTTAATTAAGGATATGTATTAAAGACACTAATCTGCAAAAACAGTATCCAGGAATTATGACACCAATAGGAGTGAAACAATGATCAACATCACGCCACACTGACAGTGTATCCCTGGAACAGTCACCTGTCTGCATATGCTTTGGTTATTTGCAGAGCTTGTTAATTTGTTTGGTATTGGTATTGCATGCGTTCATATAAATTACAATGTGTGTGTGTGTGTTCAGTTGTTGCTGCCTTGGTAAATATTAATATATTCCACGAATATTTGGCACCATCTAGTTGTAAACATGCACGCGAGAGGGAGGTAAACTTAAATTGAGGACCAAAACAAAGTGAATCAAAGCAGTTTTGAATGCTAGAAGGAGGAAATTAAGTATTTATTCACAAAGATTTTTAAAATTGAATTCTGTGGCCATTATGGATTGTATCAGGAAGTATTTCGCAACAGTGGATCGTCCACCTTTTCTCTCACACTCTTTTTTTGTAACCATTTTTCCTGCCTAGCAGCTCCATCCCCAGCATCTTTCTAGCAATGTATTCACTACTCAAGATTAAGATCAGGATCAAGATCAAGAATATCTCTGTTATGCCCAGTGGCTGATTAGTTTTACAGCTACCCCCCCCAAAAAAAGAAAAACCACAACAACAAACAAAACAAAGAAAGCAATGATCACAACAATAATCGAAAGGACAAAATGAAAAAAAAGACCCTTCACTTTGACTTATTAAGTGGGCCGACAGCAACCGGGACAAATACATTATTGTTGATAAGGTAATGTCTGGGGGAAAAGGAAGTAGCAGAAACACTTAGGAACAGGTCCTGCACCAACAATCTTGTCACATACTGTATACATCCCTCCTCCTCTAAGTATTGCCACTCGAATTGTATCTGTTAGTTGTCTAACCTTGACATTTCAATATAATTAAGAGTAGCAAATGTTTGTATAATACGTATCTATTCTTTCCTGATTCTAGATGGGAAACTTCAGAGTGTGAGGCTGTTGTTTGTGGAAAAGGTGTCCAAAGAAATGATTAATCAGCTGCTGGACAGTCTTCTTGAAGATAGTGTCTTGAATGATGGGGAGAAAGACTCAATAATCGAGGAAAATAACACAAAAAACAACAAGGCTCGCGCTCTCATTGATGCGGTGAGGCGGAAAGGTGATGAATCCAGCCGGAAGATGATTGCTCACATTCAAATGAAGGACCCTACTCTTTATTCTGAGCTGGGTCTGTCCGATGTTGAGCCTGCTCAGACAGGTAAGAGGCTGAAAATAATATTGAAATAAGGTATAACGCTGTTGTTGTGCAACTCAGGTAGCTAAGCTGATCAGTTATCGAAGGCTATTAATGAATATTATTAATAATTATTAATAATTAATAAAGTTGACTATTTATCAAATTGTATTATCAAAATGATAATAATTCTCGTAGGGGCACCACCCCCGGGGCCTTACTCCGGGGGAAAATGATAACTAAACAGCAGAAAATCAGTCTCATATGATTTGAATTATCCTGCATAACAGCAAATCATACTATCACTTAAAGGATAACAGTTGAAGGCGTGATATCCGAACACTAGGTTCTGCTTAAACAAATCAATTTGTGACCAAATCTTGCATGAAATAACAACCACTCATTAAAATTCAATCAGAATTTATTTACATACGGGTATCAAAGATGATAAACAAATACCCAATAAATCCGATGGCAGAACTTAAGTATTATAAAACCATTAACTAACTAGAAAAACAACAATCAATAAAAATTAAATGACAGTTAAATGCATGGAATGGAAAAAGAAATCAAAGCAATAATAAAAATGATATCACGAACATGTACGGTTTAAAACATGGCTGCGGTGTTTAAAGAAGCCGGGCTCCTGTGGTATTTTAAAGATGGCGGAACAGTAACCACGCCACGTGCAATTAGAACGGATGGTGATCCCGGTGTTTAAACCGTGATCAACGGGCGAAACGGCGCTTTAAAACATGAATGACTAGCAGACAGTGGTGACTACACATTAATGACAACAGTCATGATAATGATGCTGAGGTAATCTCAGCTCTGAACACAGATTTAGCTCTGTAACACTCCCAGTTAAACTCATACACCCAGGTCTCAAAACCTCACGCCTCCTCGGGTCTCCGGGTGCCGACCAGGGGTTCCTGCCGGGTCTTTGGTCAGAGTCCGATCCAAGAGAGTCCTCCCGCCTCTCCCGCTCCTCCTCCTGACTCTGGAATCACGAGAGGACGGGGGTGCAGCGTGGCAGCAGCCGGCGCTCCCCCCCCGGTCCGGAGGCTATCACGTCGTCTCGGGTGCGCGCGGGGCCGGTCCACTTCTTCAGAGTGCGGGTGCCCGTCGGCCTGATGAGCGCGTGGCCCCGGACGGGGCGGCGGGATGCGTCTCGGTTCTGCGCGGGGCAGGCTGTCCACAGGTCCTTTCAGGTGAAGTTTAAGAGCAGAGAGAGAGGTTAGAACAGAGGAACGGGTCTCACCCTGGGCCGGGGCCGAGCTTCGAAGCGGCTCCCCCCCCTTTCCAGCTCCCAGGGACCGGGGACACGTGAAGCAGGAGTCGGAGCTCCGGATGAAAAGTTGAGACCGAGTTAATGGGAGCGGCTCCGCGGCTTCAACGGGCTGCAGGTCCAACGGAGCGGCCCGATCCGATGGGGGGGCCTTACACCTCCCCCCAGCCGGGGGGAGAAAGGAAGATGGGACCTTGGCCCGGAGTCAAAAGTACGTGCTGGCCCACCGGTTGATGAAGGAAAAAAGAGAAAGATGAAGGAGCAGCGCAGCGTTTTGATCCTACGCGCGCTGCGGTGACGTCATCGGTGCCTCGTTGCGATTGGATGCGCGCCGCTTGTAGGCGCCACCCCCCCCACGCAAGGCATGCTGGGGGTTGTAGTTAATGGCAAGGCGGCCATTTTTGGAGGCACATTACAGCCGATTTTCAGCTGAGCAGTTTCAAAGTTGAATGTACACATTCACAAAATGTTCATATACATTTATAAGTTCAGAGTTCACATGGGCATATGGGCGACCCCAACACTGTTATGATCACAGGTGCAAAAATGGGAGGATTTTAAAAACGTCTCTTGAAGCCTAATGATGTTGGTTGTTGTTTCCAGATGGATTTTTCTCGAGGATTCGGGGTTTTCCAACAAAATCCTTCTCCATTGAAGAGTTCTGGCGCAGCAAACAGAATGATCCAGATGTCAGTGAAGCATCAGACTATATCTCATGTTTAATAGATTCAGCTATTGGTAATAAAGTTCATTCCACCCTTATAGTTTATTTTTAACAAGAATAAATATGTCTTATTTGGATTTTCAGGTTTACCCTGTGACCGAAACATCCCACAGGAATCGTGTAGCCTTGCTGATCACCAATATTAGGTTTTCTAATGCAAGAATGAACAGAAAAGGAGCCGAGGTAGACCACAAGAACATGGAGAGACAGCTTTCAAGTCTGGGATATGAGGTGGTGACATACACGGACCTCACCGGAGAGGTACTGGGTTTTATGGAAACCATTTACACGCTCATGTTCCATTCAGGTTGTTTTAGTGATAACGCCACTGATGACTTCATATTTCTCTGTTCTCAAAGGGGATGAACAAGGCCTTTATTAAGTTTGCTAAACATCCCAAACTAAGCGAGACAGACAGTGTGGTTGTGGTCGTCATGTCCCATGGGAAGCTGGGAGTGGTTCTTGGTGTCAATCATTCTGATAACGGGTTTCCCATCAACAACATTTACACACACTTGGGCTCAAAGAACTGTCCAGCACTTCTGAACAAACCTAAGATCATCATCATCCAGGCCTGCAGAGGAGGTGATTATTACCTGTATACTTATACACCAAACTACAACTTATCTTGGTTTAATTTTATTCTATTAACATTAAAAGCCTGTATGTTTTAGGGGAGAGAGGATCCGTGTTCGTTAGCGATGACGTGTCACAGCCAGTTGGTGAACAAGGCTGGGATGAAGATAGTATACGCTCGGTGCACAAAGAAAAAGACTTCATTTCTCTTCTCTCCTGCACCCCTGGTCAGTACAATGACAAATTTACTATGGTATAGTCATCATTAGATTATTATCTATTCATGTCGTAGCTTATGAGACTGTGGAGATAAACATCAATGATCAACTGTAAAATTCACTCTTTGATCTGTATCTACATGTTTTTCCCTGCAGATACAGTGTCTTACAGAAATAAATATCAAGGGTCTCTCCTCATCCAGTTCTTCGTTGATCAATGCGACAGCTCTGCAAATCAAGATCACATTCAGGAGCTTTTCAGAAAAGTTTGTTGTTTTTTTATCACAAACTATTATATGGGTGTAAAAATCGGTGCATGCTGTATAACGTCTTCAGATGATAAGTAATATCAAACACCACAGTTAATCATCAGTAAGGATGTTACCTATTTTATTTTCAGTGTAAGCCATTCCTAATGATGTAAATTGTTTCAACTACACAGGTCATGCAACGTTTTGAAGATTTCCAAATCGGGGACGACAGGCAGATGGCGACCATTGATAGGAGCACCCTACTAAAGCACTTCTACTTCTTTCCAGGCCTCTAAGACAGGACTTGCTGTCAAGGCCAGCTTTGTAATCACATTTTAAAGACAGATTGCTAGAAAGATGTGTGGTTTGTTACTGTATGGTACTTCAGTGCTGTGTATTTGAATTACAGGAACTTCATATAAAAGAACCATGTGTTAACATGTCTGTGTGTTGGGTCTGAACTACATTGCTTTTTTAAATGATATATTGACAATCAATGAGCATATTAGTTTGGATTTTACTATATGTCATTGTTTTAAGCCATTATTTGAAAACTAAAAGCATTGCATTTCTTTGTTTGGAAGTATTTTTTTGTCATCTAATTTACAAAAATAAATCAAATCAAATCAAAAAATCTAATCATCTTTCATCTGGGTGTTATATTTTATCCTTTTAGCTTTTTCCATGTTGTAACAAATTAGACATGTCCTTAAACTGATTACATTTTCCTTTCCTCCTCAGTATATACAACTCTCCACAATATTCTACTTAAATATCTAGATACAGACCTTGATTAAAACAGTGATACTGAAAGCGACGGGTGGCTTTCCTTTGGAAGATGGGTTTAGGTTCAGGGTCTGGCGGATTTTACTTTGCTTTTCTTCTGCAGTCTTTTGTTTTGTAGTATTCTTGACACCATTACGTTTTCTTTCTGGTGAAATGCTTAGGTAATTTTTCTTGCTGACCTCAGCAGCTAATGAGTCACTAACATCATTTTTAGTCCCGTATCAATATAATTTACAACAACAGAAACCAGAGAAGTGGAGGACCCGGACCCGAGACACGAACAAAGAAGACAGGAGGAGGTGAAGTGAGAAAGAAAGCAGTTTAGATGAAGATGATAAAAACTATGAATCCACAGGTGCTGAACTGAATCAAATGTCAAGGAAGCTTAAAAAACAGTCATGACTGGTTTGTTTGTGATGAACAGCTGCTGGAAGCTGAAGAAAAGATATGTTTGCACTATGTACCAAAACAGGGAAAGTCAGTGAACACAACCCCACAAACACATCGACTGCTGACATATGAACGGGTTCATTCTGTTGTAATTTGAAACTTTACTTCCAGATGTCACTAAATCCCAGACTGGCCAGCCATCCTAAAGATTATCCTCTTTGATACAAATAATAGTGGGATCCTTCTGTGTAAGTTTTTTGATTTCCAGGGGTCAGCACCAATGGCTTCAGAAGAAACTGCCTCTGCACACCTTTAGATGGGCATATAATGAGAAAAAAACAAGAAGGCGACACAGGCAGGGCGACAATCAGACTAGTGTCGATAAAGACATTTAATATGGCTTTCAGTGGAGTAGGTACGCCAGTAAATGACTGTTATGAGCTTTGCAGTAAAAATTTTGCTCAGCTGCTGTTTTGAACGGTGACGGCTCCAGTATGAGTAATGGAGCAAAACCTTCCCCCACCATGCAGTAATAGACGTTCTGTATTAGTGGAAACCAGAGTACCTGACTCATCTCACGAGAGGGAAATCGTGCATTGTGAATTTTTCTGGCTGGATAAATAAATCCTACGTATCAGACGTTTATTGATGCAGCTGATCAGTGTTCTCAGTGTCACCACGATTAGGTAAACATGGTTCAGGTTCAAAGCTGACAGCATTTCCTTTTACACAACCTCTGCAAAGCAAAGCACAAATACGAAAGTGATTTTTCCAGACAAACTTTACTTGAAAAAACAAACAAATGAAAAAAACCAACCCAGCAAGTTAAACATGTTAAACCATTTTATCACAGTACAACACAAAGGCAACAAGTTGATTAGGCAACACGGTAACATAGTTGCACTTCGTACACTTTGGATGTGTCCTCAAAAACATATGAAAATCTCTTACAGGGACGAGCTACTCTGATTTCATGTTGATACTTCCATAGACTCATGAAAATTAACAAAAACAATTGCTGGACAGAAGAATATGCATCAATTAAAGCTTGAGATTGATTAATAAATAATAATGATACTAATAATTAAGACCAAAAAAATATCAGTGCAGCCAGGCTAGACTGTGTTGTAGCAGACTGGATCGTGTTGGCAGTGTTAGAGAGCTTTGTAGCAGTTTACAAAACAAAGACACAAGTGGCTGACAAGCACTCAGGTTTCACGCAATGGCTCACATTCAGCACGTTCAATGTGCAGCTACACATGGAAATATGCTGTTTAAGACACAAGCATGACAACTCATGCTCAACACTGATAAGAATCAGATTAAAATAAATATGGGAGCGCTGCGTTACTCAACTACAAGGAATGCCTCAAAAAACAAATTTGGCACTCAGATGGTTGAACAAGCAGAAAAACAAACAACAACAATAAGAAAAAAACCCAGCATGAGTACAGCTACCTTTTTTTTTTTTTTTGGTGTGCTCCCCTTTGTAACCGAATAGAAAACACCAATTTACAGTCAAATAAACCATTTAGGGCTTTTGAAGGGAGGTAGACGACATCAGAGTGAAAACTGAAGGGACGACAAAAGCTAAAATAAATCAATATGCAGAGAAGCAGAAAGTGGCTCTGAAAACACTTCAGATGAGTGACCTGTCACTTTTGTCTGTACAACACAAACCAGACATTACAAATAAATCAGTGTCATATTTGAAACTTGTAATGTATTAGTACTGTATAGCGTTACGTATCATTTTGCAACTTTTGTGTTCAAGAAACATCATATCTTTGACAACACTCAACACCCAGATAAACAGTTTCCAGCACCACACATTTACAAAATAGCAACTCATGCAATAACACGTCTGGCCCTGTACACCGTCTGTAAAATACACCTTATGTGATGCATCTTGTGCTTAACATGTAGTAGGTTGCATTTAAAGATGTGAAATTAAAAATGTGTTCTGGTTTTGCAATGTTCTCTGTGTGTAGCCTTGTGATTGTGTGTGTCTGGTAGTGCGCCTGCAGCTGAGGTTTAGGCCAGCGTTCCTCCAACTATAGAAGCAATGACAATTCCCAGAATCACACAGCATATGATGATCATAATTTTCTTCTGCAGAGAGTTAACAACAGCAAAATGGGAAAAAACAAACAAACATCCAGCGCAGCAAATGGAAAGCAGAGAAAATCATGTTAGAAATATGACATACGCTTTACTTTTATAATATATATAATAATATGTATATAAAATCATTATTATGACAGAAAAAAAATACGGTTAAGAATCAAAACAAAAATAGATTTGAATGTAACTTCTTTGGAAAATTCTGTCTCTAAAGCACAAATCTTTGGTTCCTGCATTTTTCTTGTCACATACAAAAACGACAACAGCTTAACATTGAAGAGGCAGAGACAACAAAACATGCTGCAACTAAAGAAAAAAAAAGGAAGAAAAAGCATGTCAATACAGCATATTCAAACAAACAGTTGTGGTGCAAAAACTTGCAACATCTAAACATCTAAAGTAAGATAAAATAAAAAGTGTTTATTTTGAGTGTTTCTTTAATTAAGGATATGTATTAAAGACACTAATCTGCAAAAACAGTATCCAGGAATTATGACACCAATAGGAGTGAAACAATGATCAACATCACGCCACACTGACAGTGTATCCCTGGAACAGTCACCTGTCTGCATATGCTTTGGTTATTTGCAGAGCTTGTTAATTTGTTTGGTATTGGTATTGCATGCGTTCATATAAATTACAATGTGTGTGTGTGTGTTCAGTTGTTGCTGCCTTGGTAAATATTAATATATTCCACGAATATTTGGCACCATCTAGTTGTAAACATGCACGCGAGAGGGAGGTAAACTTAAATTGAGGACCAAAACAAAGTGAATCAAAGCAGTTTTGAATGAGAATGGATTATGTGGTTGCTGCAAAATGGCAATTAATATCCATTAAGTCCATTTAACCAATGTCAAGATAAAATACTATTTCAAGCCTCTGTAAAGACTCAAAACTGTCATTCCACTAATGAGATTCTGTGATTTGGTTCCCTCCAGACAAACAATGGTCCTTTTTACTTAGAAAAATTGTATCAAAATGACTGTTTGAAGTCCATTACAGCCACAAATTATTTTTTCACATTTCATATACGTTTCCAATTCAATGTAACTGGGTAGTATGACAGAAGTTTGTGTGACATTCAGATGTCGACTTGTGCGGCCTTAAAAGATGGAAGCAACCAGACATAGATGCTTCAACCAGTCCTTTTAGTTAAACTTCTTTTTATACGTATAAAGTACACTACAGTGTAATAAACATGTTTTTAATCGTGGGGTGAGTGTTGGCTCCTGCGTGCTGTTCTCCTGCTGCTCTATTCTGTTCTTGTAATACATTTCAAGGCTTTATATTCTACATTTTTTTCAGCCAGTGTCCTTCTATTAATGTGAAAACAGTAAGTTACAGACAGTTACAGTACAAAGATCCCAGGGCAAGAACCATAACTTAGTTTTTTGTTGTTTAGAATTTTTAAATCAAAGCATTTGAAAGAAAGTGAAAGACCTGCTTCCCATCGGGGCAGTGCTGAAGCTTTAGCGGCAGTTTTGCAGCCTCTGAGGTACTAACCCCTATTTCAACAGGTCTGACAATCAAGCAGTATTTATTTATTTATAAGTACTAAATTAAAGTCCTCACGGCTCATTACAGAGTCCCATCGAAGTATAGGAGCAGTTAGTTTGATTGGCAGTTTAAACTGAAATGGTCAAACCCTCCCTGTCTGCTTTGTGAGGGTTTCTCCGGGTTTCTCCGGGTCCTAACTGAGTCCCACTGCGAGGGAAATAATGAGGATGGCCAGACAGACTGCAACACAACCTCCTATCAGGATCGGCTTCTGGATGGGGAACAGGGAGAGCATCGCGTTAAAAATAATGCATCAATAATGAAGAAAGAAAGAAAGAAAGAAAGAAAGAAAGAAAGAAAGAAAGAAAGAAAGAGGGCTCATGCAATGTATTAATTTAAGTGCTATTACACATATTAACAGAGGGGTGGCAGAGTTGTTCCACTGTTTGATGCTAAGCAAAGGAGGGACCTGATCAACCTCCAAAGTATTGATTTATTTGATGACATTGACATTATAAATGAACTTCAGACTGTCTTTTTTTTTAATTTGTTTTCTGCTAAACTCAACTAGCTTGTTCTGTCCAAATATCAAAACCCAAATAATAGCTCCTCAAAAGTTAACAACCACTGTATCTCCTTTCATTTGGGCTTCATGAAGAGAGTGAAGTTCTTCTTTTGAATATGTATTATCTGACATTACAAGCCACTGAACATGTGAGTTGTGGAGTCATTTTATCAAGTGTATGTCTTTCCCAGTTTGTAGGTCTCTGCACGCTTGCTTTTACAACCACTCAGCAGCGTGTAGAGCCAGGTTATTAGTGCCATCAGCTTGCTCTGTGCCCTGTGCACTCAGGTGCATTATTCGTCATTTTGATGTCACCTGTGATCTTGTTCTTTTATATATTTATTTTCTTCATAAATGCACCTATGGCGGTCGTTTTCACCACAGATCCAACACTAATTTTAGATATACTACCTTGTGACTGCAGGGGTAGTATCAGAAGCACGTATAGTCCTGAGAGTCACTGTTAACGAATTTGTCAAATACAAACAAAACACAAATACGTGACACATGGCGGGTGAGCATGCACACAGACAAAAACACAACACTGCACTCCACTTCAAACATGCAATGCTTCTGAAGTTGCATGTTTTTGCACATGCACTCTTGTATACTTAACTCACCCTCCGAGCTTTACTCTGGTATTTAACCGCCTTCTTAGTGTCTGATACTGCTCTCTCCACATAGTCTACTGAGTGCTCCACATTGTACTCTATGCGGTCTATCATTTCCCCCTAGGAAAGGTTAGTTACAGAGGAAGTGTGGGAGACAAACAGACAATAAGAAAAAAGGAGGAGGCCGATGTGTAGGCAGGATGAGGAGGAGTGGATATAGATAGAGATGAGGTGAAGGACAGGGAAGGGGTAAAGGGGGAGGAGCAAAAAAAGGAGACAGAAAGGACACAAATAATTATGTCACCCGTCTGTTGGTCTTTTTGAACTTTTTGCATTTTGGGATGCGCTCCTTTGCCGCCTCCACATAGTCCTGGGCGTTCATAACAGTCCGCGCAATGTTGTTCACCAGCTCGCCCTGCACAAAAGAAACAGGGGTCCCAGAGTTGGTGAGAGCAGAAAGCTGTCAGATCACACTTTCAGAAAACTGTCTTTGACCACAGCATCAAGTAGATGCTTTTGTACTTAACGTGAATGTCTCATACAAAGAGAAATAGTATTATATTATGTATTCTTTAAGAAAAAAAGAAACATTAAGAGTTAGCAATCAAATAAAAGTGGAACTCCTCATCAAAGGATCCTTAATTTTGCACATTTAGGATTAGTCCATGATCATTTACAGTTTTCCATACATGCGGTACAAAAAAGATTTCCCAAATTATGCCAAGGAGAAAATAAGGTATTATGGGTAAATTACCTTGCTGTGTTAGAAGGGGAGCAGCATTCGCTGTTTTCTAGAGCTTAGAGTCATTGGAGTGGTGACAGGGTAGCGCGGTGGTGCAAGATACAAAAAAGAGGAAAACAGAGAGAGAGAGAGAGAGAGAGGGAGAGAGAGAGAGAGAGAGAGAGAGAGAGAGGGTGTGTTGGGGACAGAAACAGAAAAAGCTGAAAAAAACGTCAAATTAACAATCTCACTCAAGTATTTGCTTGAAAGATTGGCCCTTTAGAAAGTGAGGGATAAAGTCAGTTTTTTACACTTTGACAAGAGAATAAAAGATTATACACATAAACACATACAATGGTTTCTCCTTTTTCCAGCATTTACTGCCGCTGGAGTTCTCATTTTCTTAACAATTTCACTCAAGGGTCCATTTTTGCTTTTTGTAATTCAGTAACTGAGTATTTCTGCCAAGTGAAATCCCTGTAGGGGAGCAGCCCACACACTCATGCAGCCATACACACCAGCATCAGGCCGGAAGATTAACCCCAAGCCCTTGCCTACACCGAGGACAAATATTCATCCTGTGTATACAGACATAAGCAGTTAACTCTGAATGTTGCTCAATGTGCACCAATTAATATCTATAACAAAATAAAGTGTTCTGTGATGATTGATGTTGGTTCATAATGAAATAATTTAACCCCCTGATGCCAAATGTCGCATATTTGATACATACCTTTTTGAGACCTCTGCACCACTCCCAGAATCAAAACAATAAAAAAATATTTCTACAATTAAAAAACTCTGAAAAAACAGGCACAATAAATAAAGAAAATCATTCTTTTCTGCATATCATGTAATCTATCAAGGGGTTAAACAACTTGTTACTTATTTATCTTAAGGCTTATCTCACAACCAAGAAAAATGATAAACTGATTCTGAAGTTAAAAAAATACTTTTTGTCTTATCTGTCTTTATTTTTTGAGGTATTTTGCAAACATCTAAACAGATCGAGCTGAAATCACAACGTTCTTCCAAATGTGTTAGCATTGCATACATTTACACTAATACACTTGTCATAAAACTTTAAACTAAACAAATAAAATAGAAAATCTGTTAGTTTCTGTGTAGTAATAGGAGTTTTAGAAGGCAGGAGCAGCAGCTGCTGCAGCATGCTGGGTAATGGTTTCACTGTGCATTGTGAATACACTTGTGTCGCCGAATCTCTGCATCCGCCAGGACACTTGTCAAAGCATGTCGAGACTGCACATTACTGATCATAATTACTTGCAAATTTATACGCAGACAGCATTTGCAGTTTGCAGTTTTTCATTTGAATGCATTTGGCTGAGCCCCAACCCGAACAGCTGTAGGAAGTGAGACAGAGAAAGAGAGGGAGAGTATCCGTGTCATCACCTGGCTCTCCACCAGCATGGCCATGTCCATGAACATGTCGTGAAGCTCTCTGATACTGTTTTCCAGCTTGATAATCTCATTGTGCCTCGTCTCGATCTCATTCATTGCTTGCTGGGTGATGTTGTCCATAATGATCTGAGAGGGCACAACGTGACACGTTGGTTTGGTTGGGGAGGAGATGCAGTTGATTAAAAAACGTGATATTTGTGCTCATGCTGCGTTTGTTGAATCACTTACCCCCGAGGTAAAGATAGCTGGGTTATCACTCTCCAACATGCTCTCCAGCTCCTCATTTGTTGTGTTTCTCCCAGCTGAAAGGAAAAACAATGACACTAATAAACATAAGAGAAAAAAATGTGCTCCTATTAAAAGCTTTGCCAGACGTGTGCAATGCTAACAAGTCTTGTTGAACTAAGAGGGGCGAAAATCACATTAAGTGCACTAATAAAATACCTTGTCTAATAATAGGCACCCCCTCCTCCTTTAAGTCCCTTTGAGGGTCAATTAAAACGAGCCACTTCTCTGTTTTCCACATGCTCCCTTTCTCACCTTCTCTCTATCTTTGATGCCCGTGAAGGCTTTAAATGTTATTTCCCCGTGTGTTTGAACACCAGTGTAAATGGGAAAAATGCATTTGTGCCGGAAGAGAGGCTTAGCGTCTCTTCCAAGAGTTTAAAAGTGATTAAATAATAGAGAAATGAACCAAACTGAAATATACTAAAAGGGCCAAGCGTTTATCAGTCAACAGTTCAGACCGCACAGAGCGAGCCGATGGCCTCGTGGCCTGAAGCTACTGTACCTGCTTCATACATTTTATTACATCTTATCCGAGATCAGTCCACATCTGACAGTCAGATGTTACATAATCTTCCTCACAAAGATAAGGTCAGGCCCAGCAGCATGTCAGATGAATGTGAAGGTGATTAATGGTGTGAAATGTTATCCTGAGACATTTATTATTTTGTCATTTCTTCCTCAAAAAACCCTTTTTTTTGTTGACTCTTCTCTCACACACATAACCCAAGTGTCATTGACCTTTGATGTTTGAACCAAGATCTAAGAACTTTCAGCTTTAAAACCAAGTTTAATTTCCTTGCCTTTACACGGACGTGGTGCAATCTGTCGAGATGGGTTACAGTATGTGCAAATGTCAGTAATGCTCAGTCAATATGAATATCGGTTGTAGTTTTAAATCTCACACTAGCAGATCATCTTTTGACATTTACTCTTTAATTGCCAGGAAATGCAGGACATTAAAACAACATAATTTGGAGCTGTGAAGCTGAGTTCATGTGCTTGTTCAGTACCTTCTTGAGCTAGAGGTAATACTCTCCAGATGCTCCAAACAAACTTTGTTGTGTCCCCCTGCTTACCAACCCCCTCCCGATGACAGCGTGTCTGCGTTTTGATGCTTTTGCCCCTGATCCGCTTTATTTTGCCCAGCAGAGTTGTCCTAGTTCATAAACATTTTCCTACACCGACGCTACTACCTGAGCATGTGGCTGCTGAATCCGCCTGCAGAGCTGCTTCTCACGGGCTCCATAACTGTCCCACTGTTGCTGATGGTGCAGACCACCGCCTGACTTGTCAGCACCTCCGATCTTTCCTGTGCATGTTTTAAATCCTCAGCGGGGCCCCGCACGGTAAATATAGGATCTCACATGCTGCATCCCCTCTGATACATAACTGGGTGTTAAAGAAGTTATAGAGACTTGCTATATGACATCATCAAAACACAGAAAACGTGAAAGCTTCTGTAAACAGCTGTTGTAGTTCAAAGGCATCATAATATTTAGCCAATTATCACCTTCCTAAACACGCACACGCATCTGACCACCATCACACAGAGATCTTTTGTGCATTAAAAAACTCTTTTGGAGCAACGGGATCAGCATGCGCAATAACTATTGGAAAAATGCATGTAGCATTGTTCCCATTAGCATCTCTCTTTTTGTTTTATTCATCTTTTTTAATTCTTACATATTTATATTTTACTTTACTTTTACTATTTCTGCACTTTATCTATCTATCTATATATATATATATATATATATATATATATATATATATATATATATATATATATATATATATATATATATATATATATATATATATACATATACATATACATACATATATATATATATATATATATAAAAAAGGACCAGCCCCTTCGATAAAGCACAGTAATTTCGTTGTGCCTACAGCCAGTATGTACAATGACAAAAAAGAATCTTGAATCTTGTGATGCCTATAAGGTTTCTTTACATGTTTTACCGAAGGACAACTCACAGTATTACAAAGACACAGAAAGTCATGAACTCTTAATTAGAAGTTCAGAGGTATTTCTAAAATGTGATTTAATAAACTACAGTATTCAAAATGGTCAAATGGTCACTAAATTCAGACAACAGATCCTTTTCTTGGCCAACAGTCTGACTTCTCCCAGTAGAGACAGCACAGGTGTACTATAATTAATGATGGCTGCATTCCCCTTAGCACATGCTGGCTCACTGTCATGGTGAAGCGGGAACATTTAATGGAACTGAGCCATCATTAATTAAATCTGTGCGTTTCCAACTGCGACAAGTCAGAGCGCCTGTGGTGAAAAAGGTCTGTACAGTTTATTGTCTGTCAGCCCCTATGAATTAAATGTAGTGGACACGCAGGTAATTTCTCTCTTAAATTCAGTTTTGTAAAAGTGTAAAACACCACAGAATTAAACAAAAGACAAGATCTCAGGTGTGAACTCAAGTAAGGCAATTAAATAGATCTGACCATTTCCTGTTCTCTTGATTTTGAATTACGGGTGTTTTGTTTTACAATGTTTTAATTGCCTTTAAGTCAGTTTCTATCATCATGCCCAATTTTATATTCTAAGGTTTGTTTATCTCATCATGGATACTACTTTTACTGATTTCATTCCTAGTTTTTAACATTTTTGTCTTATTGATATTTGGGCTGTTATCATTTTTCACAGGGGAAAGATGTTTCAAATAGGCTTTATGAATGAACTTGACCTAATATTGCACAAAAGAGTTCATATTTTATGAAAAGAAAAAGAAAAATAATTAGAATTGTTCTCTTGTAAGCAATGCTATCTTTCTTGATTTAGCATGCCGGTGAGCTTTAGCAGTTAGTGACCTCAATCTGTCCTGATAAATGATTTTAAAGTATTCAAAGTATAACTCTCATGGGAAATTACATGCATTTTTGAAGGAATGTTGTGACTTTTGGAGAAATATGATTATCGACCGTGCAGAAGGAAGCAGGGGCAAAAACAACAAGGCAGCTGAGCAGAGGGGGTTGCTGCTGCCAGGAGAGAGGGTCCCTGTTGTTAGATATTCAGAAGTGTCAGTGGGCTGATTTTGGTAGCTCTAGAAAAAAAATGGGTTACCTGAATTTTATCGTATACACCAGACAAATATGAGAGGGGTATTTAATCTTGTGGCAAATGGTTAAGTGTCTCCAGAAATACTAAGCTACTTTCTCACCACCGTGCCCCCAGCAGCTGTGGCTCATACAAGAAATCGGAGGCGGCTGCAAAATCCCACGTTCATGAACTAATCAGACTGTGTGTGAGAATGTGCGGGCACTGTGTATGGTTGTGGCTTAGTGTTGGTTGTCGTGGGCCTCGGCGGCAGTGCAGGTATGTCGATGGTGAGTGATGACAGTCAGGAGTCGGACCCAGTGATTGCTTTCATGAACAGAATACTGATGAAGCAGCTGTTGAACATCGCGACTGAAAATGTGTTAATTTCTCTTAACATGCACGGAGCATACGGCATCTGGTCCAAACTTGGTATCCACCTCAAACCTGTGAATTTCATTTAGGTGATTATGTGGTCATACATTTTTATTACCAGGCTTAAGAATCTACTCATGCTCAGTAACCACAATTGACAGCAGTTTGAAAAATGAGAGGATGAGGACAAACACACATGCACACTAACAAAACACTCTTGTGGTCTCCTTCCCTATTTATCTCACTTCCTACACAAACACACACATACACACACACACACCTTATTGTTGTTTTTTTTAAAGCCATGACAGGCTGTGAGGGAGGCACTGTTTTGTTGCCATGGAGACCCAAACCCTGAAAAGGCTGATATGAAGCCACAGAGTCTCACAATGCCCATAGTGTTTCATAGACTTTTAAATCATTAATACTGTATTGCTTCCAGTAGGAGCATTATTTAATTCCTGTTGTTATGTAACAGACGAAGTGAGATCCCAGAGGAACCGAGTGAAAAGGCTGCACAAATGTTCAGACGTGGGAAACAAAAGAGTCAAGTCATTTTCATTCGTCTGCCCATTGCAGCTTGACCCTGCACATGAATTACAAAAAAGTGAGGAGAATTTTCTTTTATCTTTTTCTTTATCTGCAAACATGCATATTGGTTATTTTAAACAAGCAGTGTTTGCATTTTTAAGCCAGCTAAAGGAGTTGTATGCTGAGAAACACACACACACACACACACAAAAAAAATCAAATGTCAGCGATACCCTGCAAAGCCTGTGGCCACCTTCCCCCTTGGCCCTGCTGGGTTTGCTCACGGCTCTGTATGCAATTACAATCAAGATCAAAATTATTCATATTCATGTACAATTCTGGCCTGCTTTATAAAAAAAGCAGATGTTTTTCAAGTCAAACACTTCCACTTTCTCTGTTCTGGAGAAAGGAGTCGACCGAACAGGCGAGCCTCAAAATCAGACGGAACAATTCAGCTTTCATACTGGTCAGAGAACACTGGTCCTTGCAAGGAGATTACTCAAGCAGTGGCATGCTTTATGTGGACTTTAAAAAGGCGTATGGCCAGTCCATCGTCCTGCGGGAGTGCTTAGGAGGATGGAGTTTCAGAGCTCACTGGTATCGGCCATTTGGTGTCTGCATGACTGGAATGAAAGCTTCTCAGTGATTCCCACACCAACCGGTCAAAGGCACTGTAACATCAAAGACTCAGCCTACCAGTTGTACACACTTTATTATAATTAAACTGAAGTCTTAGGAACTGTTTTTCTGTCATTTTCTTTTTCTGCTAAAAAACTTGTCTCTTTGGTCCATTCTGTCATTCCATCTCTGTGTGTCAAGTCCCTTCCTTGGCGACAAGTGACGTGTGCGACGACCAGCTGTGACTCCACCAGCTGACAAATCAAGCCCAAATGAAGCTGGAGGAGTTCATGGAAAAACAAATCAGGTGTGTGTTTGTGTTAGTCCTCTAATTAACCCTGGAAAATGTGGTGACCTCTATTCTCCCTCTAACTGGCCCACATTCGGTGAGTGCATACAGGGTGGAGCTCGCACATATAAACGGGCCTCATGTGTCCCCTCTGACTGACAGATGGCCAGAGGAAATTACATTTATTCCAAGTGGCTTGCAACTACAGTGACTGTCCTTGCTATCCTCAGATATTACCACTAAATGAGTCATGGTGTTTGTCTTTGTATGCATCCATGTGTGTGTATATAAAGTGACTCCATCTTGGTGACTGTGAGGGGCAGCTGGCTTGGTTTAGTCTGCCAGGATGACGTGGCAGGAGCCGAGTCAGTTGGAACCCGGGACCTGCAGCTAATACCTGTCAAATCACATTACACATACAGTGCAACACGTGTGAGAGGAGCTTGGATCTTAGCTGTGGTAACCTGGCATGTGCATACATATGGGTGTGGGTGTTTGGCGGTGTTTGTGTTGTGGAAAGTGGTTCCAGTGTTGTTTTGGTACTCTGCACAAGCCATAACAGAATGTGGATGGGTTAAACTGAAATTTCTCTCATAACATCTCTATAGAATCTAGCCTCTTCTCCATAACCCTTATTTATGACGATGTGTCGAGCTGTTATCCTGAAGTTTAAGAGGTTGAAGTGTCAGGATCGCACTCCCGATGCTGCATTATTATAGTTTATCATAACATGCCTTTAACTTGAACTAGGCAGTCATGCCACCTTGTTACTCATGTGGAGAAATGTGTTTGTACCCTCCCATTAAATCAAGAAAAGATTACAATGGTCACTGAAATAACTTGAAACTGACAAAAGTAATTAGAGATTCATTGAACATTGACAAGTGAAAATCAGACATTTCTTTTGAATTGTGGTTCAAAAGAAACATTTTTGACAAATTCCAGTCTGACTTTTTTATGATTTGCTTTTACCAGTGGAGTCCTCCACAGTCGTCTTCCTTTAGGTCCACTTTAGCTCAAACAGTGACAGATGGTGTCGGCCCCCGTCACTGATGTACCTTGACCCTGGAGCTCCCTTGAATCTCTTTGAAAGTCACTCTGGCCTCATATTATTTGTATTATCCATCTCATTAATTTGTCAACAATCTTGCAGCTATGTCCGTGGTGGTTGGCCACAGTGCCGTGGACCCTAAACCTCTGAATACAATTTGCAGCTGTGCCTGTGGTCACAGGAACATCAAGCTGATTGGAGATGGTCTTCCAACCTTTAACATGCTCTATATTTTTCTCTCTGATCTCCTGCAACAACCCCTCTCTTTGTTTTCTCTGGTCCACGTTCAGTGTGGTGAACGCCATGATACCAAACACCAGGGTGATGACTTTTAACCCTTTAAATAGTCAGACTGACTGAATCCAGAGTTTAACATCAATATGGTCAAACTATTTTCATTCTTCTTTTCTAGGGGTATCAACTCATTTGTCCAGGCCAGTTTTAGTTGTTGCTTTTTTTTAAATGAGTCTGTTCAACCACCCTTAAAAAGCAATGTCTCCTTTTCATGAGTCAAATTGTAGTAAATTATTATTTTTGTCAGCCACTGCAGGTTTTTCTTTCTTTAATGAAAGGGTACCAACGGATTTGTCCACGTCTGTGCTAGAACATAGCTATCGTTCCTGGTTGCCAGAGTTTGCAGAACTCCGGTTGCCTTTAAACGGCACATGAAACGCAGTGTTTCATTATTAGCAAAGGCAAAACATTTCTTGAACTATAAATCACTACTCATTCTCTATAACTCATTGATCCTACCCTATTTAAATTACTGTTCGGAGGTTTGGGGGAACACATACAGAAGCTCACTTCACTCCTTGTGCATATTACAGAAAAGAGCTGTGAGAATAATATACAATGCAGGCTACCGGGACCACACAAATGAATTATTTTTACAATCTAAATTACTAAAATTTATAGATCTAGTTAATTGCAATACAGCAAAACTAATGTTTAGAGCCAAGAATAACTTATTACCAGGACATATACAGGGGATATTCTTTGAAAGGGAGGGAGGTTATAACCTCAGGGGCCAACTTAATTTCAAAATTATCAATAGACGCACAACACTGAAGAGCTTCTGTCTGTCTACCTATGGTGTAAAACTTTGGAACAGCCTGAGCATAGATCTAAAACAAAGTAAAAACACATCACAATTTAAAAAAAGATATAAAGAAACTTTTTTCTCAAAATACAGGGGCGAATAAAAATGTAGATATATATATATATATATATATATATATATATATAGATTTATTTAATATGTGTAGATATATAGATTAATATTATGGAAACATGTTATATATATGTATATGTATGTATATGGATATATAGTGATATATTATACATACAGTATTTATGTATGGATATATCTCTGTTAATATATATGGATATATAGTTATATGTAGATATGTTGGTAAATGGATGTATAGTTATGTTGATATATAGACTTATATTATGTTTTTTTTGTGTTCTATAAGTAAGCTCATTGATTCTCTTGCTATTTTGGAAAAATGAATATAAGATTTGGGGGTAGGACCTGATAAGTATATACTTCAATCCTACTCCCTTTCGAATATGCTGGTGGATCTGCGGGGTCTGCCTTGTCTTTTTTTGTTTTTTTTTTACTTTTTAGTATTGTTCTTTCTAATTTGCATATTCGAAATAAAGCTCAATAATGTAATGTAGTGCAGAGCAGTAAAAGAACTGCAACTTTTCATATACAGGACTGTCTCAGAAAATTTGAATATTGTGATTTTCTGTAATGCAATTACGAAAACAAAAATGTCATACATTCTGGATTCATTACAAATCAACTGAAATATTGCAAGCCTTTTATTATTTTAATATTGCTGATCATGGCTTACAGCTTAAGAAAACTCAAATATCCTATCTCAAAATATTAGAATATTCTGGGAATCTTAATCTTAAAAATAAAGAACTTTATCACAATATTTTAATTTTCTGAGACAGTCCTGTATAAGTGTTGTCTTCAAACTTGGCTTTAATGTTGGTACTTGGTATAATCAAAACACGTGAAACCGAGGAAAAGGAACAAGACAAAAACACTTCATTACACTTTTATATTTCCGATCGATGCAGTATTGCCTTTTTTTACAGTAACAGCATGTAGCTGAAGGCTTGGCCTCCCCGGTTTACTCACTGATCTCCAGCTGTCTCTGAATACGTCCCTTGCAGCGCTCCCTGTAGTCCGACTGGGTGGTGTTGTACTCTGACATGACCTCCACAAACTTTCGGGACAGTGTGGAGTGCTGGAGAAACAACGAGAAACTTGAAGACACTTCAGCTCGGCCCGCTCGTTGCCGGCACGTACCATTTTCAAAAGGAACAAGAAGCAGGAAGGTGCTTATGCCCATGTGTAGCTGTGGCCTGAATGCACATTATATATGACAACGTAGTGTTCATACTGGAATGGAAAAAAATTAGTAGAGTGGGCTTTAATTGTACTGCAGTAAAATGCCCTGGTGAGCTGCTCACAGGTCCGACTTTTTACAGGAAATAAAATATAACTACATAAATATCAATACAGTGGCAAAGTTCCGTTATCTGTGGTCTTACACTGCATGCAGTTTGACTCCACTAAATACAGCAACAACTCAACACCTTTTGTAACACATAGGGCCCGATTTACTAAGATCCTAAATAAAGAGTACTAAATTGCGTGTGCACTGAAAAAGTTTGCACGTGCTGTTGTTGTGTGTTTTGCGGGTGATCAACTAAGAATGCTTGCGCAATTCATAACAGGTGCAAACCGCAGTATTTAAATGAGGTGTTGCGTGTCTTACGGTTTGCGCCATGGAGAGTCTGGATGGAAAGCAGGATATAGTCGCAAGCGCAAAATGAAATTTGACGAGTTGGAGTTAGAGATATTATTGGAAGAGGCAAATAAACACATTCATGAACTACAGCAAAGAAATTTAAACATTACCAAAAGAAACGCAATATGGGAGAAAATCTGCGATAGAATAAATGCAGTAAGACAAAAAGAACGGCAGATGAGGTTAAAAGAAGGTGGCAAGATATAAGGCGAAGAACTAAAGAAAAAGTGGCCTTTAATAAAACTTGTGCAACCATTTTTAAAATAGCATGCAGCAGAATAAAGACTCTCTCTGCGTATTCTTTGATTTTGGCGATGTCGCCTCCTTGCCACAATAACAGCAGCCATCGGTGCGTAATGCTGGGCAGATTAGCACCTTCCTTTCGAACGTATTAAATGCAGACGCAATCACAATTCCCGCAATTACTTTCAGGCTTGGTAAATCTCATTGCGTGTGGTAAATGAACCTATTTGCATTTTCCCCTCCCAGTATTTAGCGCTTTCTGGCGGGTACGCCCCATATTGATTATTCATCAGGGCAAAAGTACTAAATGAACAGCGTGTGCTATTTTGCTCATTTGAGAGGCGCAGTCCTCTTTGCACGCTGTTAGTAGATCAGCTCGCACATTGGTTTGCGGGTGCTGTCAAGTTTGCACACGTTTTTACGCACGCAAACCTTTAGTAAATCGGGCCCATAGTGTATTGTTTTAGAGTGTAGTATTCAACTGGGACACAAGTGTTATCTGTTGGCTGAACTGTACCTGTGTTTTACGTATCCTCAGGTCAGCTGATGACCTGTTCTGCCCCTCCTCTTGCTCAATAGTCTGCTGGATACCTTCACAAGAAGAGAAAAAAAATTGGATTGAGGGCTCACCTGCTCACCTTATGATGTAACACCAAGAAATACAGTAAATAAAGTCAACAACAAAATAAGCTACCACCAGAACTTTATATCAGCACACAAATGACAGGATGATTTATGTGTTTTGTCAGAGTCTAAACGGAGGCAGCCTAGCACCGAGAAACTGATTATAGAAGCCAAACGGAGATGATGATGTCAATAAAATTACAAAAGACAGTTTTCATGAGAGAAGTAATGTGCTCATTGAACCTCACGGCAAGCTGCCAAACGGATGATGAGACACTCTACTTATCTTTGAGTCCAAATCTGACGTTTTGCCCTGAGCTCGGTTGAAACGCTCTCTGAGTCATTATAAATCTCATTCAAATACATGGGAAAAAACAAACAACCACACAAAAAATATATATATTTTGTTCTTAAAAGACTTTGTTATGACTTGGTTGGGAGAAAGAGTGAACTTGTAGTGGATGCGTGAGAGAAAATAGCAGGGAACAAAATCATTGTGAATGCCAGGCTATTCCTCCTCAGCTCGGAGTTTGTCTGCATAATTACAGCAGTGGAGTGAGGTGTTTTGGAGCAGAAGCCCACCAGCTGCCGCCAGTCAATAAACAAGACTTGTTTATATCATCTGACCTGCCGCACACAAGTTCAACCAGCCTCCTCCATCTCCAGTTACACTCACTGGAGCTGAAAAGGAAACGGCTCATCTTTAAATGGTTCCTCCACTGTCAGACCTCCACCCTTCCCAACTCTGCATTACTTGCCCGTTTAAAACCTCCAATGCCATTTAGCAATAAGTCATCTTTTTCTTCAGTGCTTTGGGTTCGCATGTTTTGTAGCATCCTACCTTAAGAACTACAAGAGTCTGGAAATATTCTCACAAAAATTCATGGCCAACTACTTAAAGTTATTAAGCTGTGAACCTGAGCAGAGGGGGCAGTCAAACTTCTCAGATTTAGATAAATATTATTATAAGTCAACACCTGGAATTCAGTGGGTCTGATATGAATGAAAAACTTCAATCATCACCAGAGTGGATTATTATATTTAATTTAAACAGCATATTTAAAATTCTAGGCTGCTGCCCCTGTGACCTGAACACAGAGGAGCAGAAATTAATGGATGGATGATTGGCAAGATTACAATATATGCACATGATTTAGTGCTCATCTACTTGACATACACGTTAACCTATACAATCACAAAAATGAAAGGGTATAATTGTGAAAAGCCCTTATAATTGGAAAAATCTTTGAAAAAGGTTCAAATTATTTGGATGACACGAAGGTGGTTCTTTTGAACAAACATAACAAGCACTTTCTTGAGTGCTCCTACGCAGTCACAGCTCAGGAAGTCCTACGAGAGGCATTTGTTTTGAATGTAATATTGCTAATTAAAGAGAGCGGCATTATGAAGCCATGTGAAGTACTTCATGAGTAAATTACACCAAATTGTGGCTAATTTAAAAAAAAAATGTTCTGTTATTACAAATGTGATATGTTGTCTGTATCAGCGTGTTTCTGGCCATTGTAGGGAGCGATGTTTCCACCTGCAGCTTCATTATGAACTCTGCTCCTTCTGGTTGATGCCAAAAGCTTAAGATGCTGCGTTTCAAGTTTATTCAATATTAAAAAAACAAACATGACCATTAATGACTGATGCAAAAGCTACGGGGTCTCTAAAAAACATGAAAAGTTTAGCTTTAGCTAACATGTGCGTCAATTTATTGATCAGTCCTAATAATGGCTCCTGCCTCAAGGCAGAGTATTATTTATTGATTGTTCCAGGAAATTGCCCAGCGGTTTTGATTTATTTTAATTTATTATGTGGCACTAATTAGGGGAAAATGTTAAATGAGATGTCATAACACGAATATGGTTTCAAAACCTTTGTGGGATTGATGAAATCCAGCCTTTGATCTTGATAAATTTGTGTCTTTACAACTTCAAGCTGCTCTTAATGCACCACAGGTGTATATATAAGGAAATTAGAGAATACATGGTGGGTATCTTTAGTCCACAGTGGTATATGTATGTGTGTGCACTTCACAGAAACATATTTGAAGAGTTCTAGACCCTTGCATGGCGCTATGGCTCGGGTCAAAATGACCCAAGCCATAGGCCTTCCTTAGAGAGCTTACCAAACCCTCAGCACCTTACTGTACAAGGGTTAAAAGCCAATGTAAACTGCTCTGATGTACTCAATAAGTAGATTTTGTTCTTAATTGTTGCACAAAACTAAACACATTTTGAGTTCTTCACAGTAATGTTTGTTATGAGTTGAAATTTTCCCTCTTACAACGTTGAACCATGTACAGTCATGTGCTAATAAGCTAAAAATGCTAATAAAAGACCTTTGTCATCCGGGAAGGGTCATGAGGCCATTTGCACACAACTTTGAATCCACCAGTGGAAAACATTTGCCACTCTCAGGAGTGGACATCTCAGCATTCATTGGGTTGAAATGAACAATTGTAGAGTGCTTATTGGAACGAGATTTTGAAAACAAAGTTTGAGATAAATTAATTGTATGCTGACTGATTTGTTATGGTAACTGTGTCACTGTGAGGAAATCCATTTTTGGAGCAAATGTTACCTTTTAGGGCTACCATACCAGGAAAAGATTTCATAATTTCCACAGCAGCTCGCCAAGCAGCCTTCTGCTACCTCGTCAAAACTGTCTAACGGGATCTATTAATAACACATTTAACATGGCTCCTTAAGCATCTGTTATACAGCAGTGTGAAGTTTGACAAAGGCGCAAATCAAATGCACCCACAGAGATCAGACAAATTCTATCTCTAAAATGTTATGCAAACTAGAGTTTAGTGGTTGTTCTTTGTAACAGCATTTGCATTGAATGTGTGTAATACTGCAATAAGTGTGTGTAAAGGTTACATATCTGACAACACGCGTGTAGCATGTGCTGGCCTGCAAGTATGAGGGATAAATAAATTATCATTTAGCTGTCTACACTAAATTAGTTCAACTTTTCTGTAAGGCACTACATACAGACATTTTACCTCTGACCTCTATTCTTTACCACCTGAGCCCTGACGGGGCTAGGGTCTATTTTTAAAAAGGAAATGACTCCTGTGTCCCCTACACAAGTCATTTCCTTCATGATTTAATGAAATCTGTCTCACATCATTTCATGTCACCCTGATCATTTAAATGTGTAACTTTGTGAAGATGACATTGTTCATTCATCTCCTGTGATTTCCTGTCACCTGTCAAAATAGAAAGTATTGACCGACTATATAATACACTAAGGATATCAGAAATACAATGTACGCGTTCTCAAAAATACACTGTGTAATGATTGATAAGAAACAAGTGTGTACAATGATAAGAAGATTATAACAGCCTCAGACACACAGAGAGAAAAAAAAAAAAAAAAAGAAGGAAGATGGATGTGTGATATGATACCAACAGTCTGCTTGTACACAGCGTGTTATTGTAAAATTCGTGCAACTATGTGCACAAGCGTGAATAAAACTCCCTGTGTGCTCATGATTCATAGCCTCCGCCACCTCTGTGGAGAGTGACACTTCCCAGTGCAGTACAGAATACACAAGAGTAAAGTGAACTGTCTGTCAGCTGTCAAAGGCTATTCAGTTCACTGTCTCTTTATGTCTTACTTGTGACCCTCTGTCTGCTGCTGGTGCTGCAGCAGCAGGGCCATTACACAAGAGATGCTCATGTTAGAGGTTAATTTAGGTCATACTATTGTTTTACATATTTTACAGTAAAGATTGCTTTCATCATTAATTGACTCCTTTAAAAAAAAATAATTTCCTTGATCAACTGATCGATTAATACGATAAAACAAAGCAGTTTCTGCCAGAATTTAGCTAAACTTAAATGAATCTAACATGAAATACCTAGCTCAGTATAATGTAAAATAATGAAAATCCAAAATCAAACATTCTTTACAAATATTTGTATTATTGTAACAATTAGTCTCTTTACTAGCACCAGAATAAAGATTATTCTTTCTATAGCACACAGAAAGTTAGGCAGAGCCTTCATTAATCAGACTCCTCTAACATGAAATCAGCCTCCTTATATTATAGTCTAATTTATCCATACTTGACGTATTGCAACATTGTTTGGGGCGCTTCTTATTCCTCGTACCTCAACCAATTATTTCTAATTCAGAAAAGATTCTTGAGAATGATTTCATTTTCTTCTCATCAAGCACTTTCTGCACCCTTATTTAGCAAATTTAAATTATTATCAATTTTTTCTATTAACAAGTTTCAAACATGCCTTTTTATGTTTAAGTTCATTCATTTCAAACAAGACATTCCAGGTACTTTTTATAATTTTTTTCTGTTATCATCAGATATTCATTCTTATTCAGTTAGAGGTGGGAAGAACTTTCATTTACCTCTTTGTCGTACCTCCAGTCACCAATCCTTTATCAAATTCCATGGCCCTCAACTCTGGAACTGTTTAGATAGATCTCTTAAAGGAGCTTGAGGCCGGATTGAGGCAGAATTTATGAAAAAAATCCGTATACATTTTAAGTTTTCTAGTAATAATGTCAGATGAAGCGTTCCAAACCCAAAAGAATGAGCCCTCTAGTGTATCTCTCCTTTGCCTTGAACAGGCTGTGTGCTGCAATTCGGTCCCGATTTTCCCGCGCTGTGCTGCAGATGTGACGTCACATGACGCTGCATGTGCGTTCTCCCCGTTCTCCTGTGCCGGCTTCGCTGTTGGCTGCAGTACCCCCAACGGCCGTCGTGGTGAAGGGTGGCGCTAGAGAGTCTCATTTCTTAAAAGGAGCCTCAAGCTCCTTTAAGTTAGTGTCATCCTTAAAAATGTTTAGGACCAACTTAATGGGGTATCTTTTATATAGTCAGAATTAACAGGCTATTCGTACTAAAATGAAATTGCCATTTCATGGATATTTTTGTTTGGGTGTTTATTGTATTTTTCTTTGTTTCTTTTACCTTTTTTTTCCTTTCTATTCTTTTTCTATTGATTGATTTGTTTTGGTGATTTTGTATTGAGGGGGAGGATTTTTTATAAGCCCTTCGGGCTTCTTTTCCTCTCCTGCACAAATTATTTGTCCTTGTATGATAAAGATTTACTGTTGTCATTGTGCAAAATAAATAAATAAATAAATAAATAGATACAACAGACAATATACAGTTTTGAACAGTTAATCAATGGAAAAAAAACAATAAGCAAAAGATCAACTAATGTTATATTCTGCAGGAAAAATGACTGTGATAGACACTAAAACAAAGCTGCAACTCTACACTGAGTTTAAAAGATATTGATAAAATTGAGTTGTGTCTCTTAAAGAGGAAAAGATAAATATTTTACTTACTCTTTAATTTAGAGCGAACTTTGTTGGCTAACTTCTTGATGTCCGCCATTAGATCCTCAAGCTCTGCTTTAGTTTCTGAGGAAAGAGAAGGAGATGTGAGAAGCTTATGGACTTGTTTTAATCACATAAACACACTCTAGTAACTCATCAAAATGCACAAAACCATGTTGAAGGGAGTAGTTGTACATCTTTTTATTTATTTATTGAATGCCACATCACTCTACAGAGAACTGTCTCTGTCACATCCATCTTTAAACATACTGTATTTATCATACTTTACATTATGGAAATACATGTACAACTACATGTGTGTAGACGGTCAATACTTTCAATTTTGACGGGTGACAGGAAATCACAGGAGATGAATGAACAATGTCCTCTTCACAAAGTTACACATTTAAATGATCAGGGTGACATGAAATGATGTGAGACAGATTTCATTAAATCGTGAAACCTCTCTACAACACATCACACAGCACAATTCTCAATGCACACAAATACAAGAATGGTATAAAGGACGAGTATCCATCCCTCACGCCACTCATCCATCTGCTGTAGCCACTTCACCATGTTTTAGGGTTGTGGGGGGCTGAACCTTTCAGAGATGTAATGGGGCAAGAGGCGAGAACCACTCAAAATAGTGAGACCGGATATACAAAAACATGGCTGTGCAATCATTTGTTCATTATTGACTCTTATACATTATGATATATCCCCTTGGCTGCACTAACATGAATATTCTAGACAACTAATAGCGGCCCTATTGTGGGAAATCCATCCATCCATCCTTCCATCCATCCATCCATCCATCCATCCTCTTAAAAGTAGAAAAATAAAAAAAAATAGGAAATTCACTAAGGGTTTTTTTTTAAATCACAGGCAGAAGAAACACCTGATAGTTCCTGTTTCATCTCACCAACAAATGTTTAAGTGCCAGAATTACCAACAAAAATCCCTTAAACAACAAAACATCCAAAGCAATGAAAAAATATTTATTTCGATGATCTGCTTTCACATGAAAAACCTTTGTAGAAAATCTCAAGGATGCAAAGACAGATGGTATAATGAGAGCAGCTTATACATGCTACAGAGCCAAATCCACCAAACATAAATGAATATCATAGCATTGTCTCGTTAAACAATGCATGGATGTCTCTGGAAAAGAAGTTGTATTGAAAGAAACACATTTATTTCAAATATAAGAGAACTGCTTTATATTAATGCTGCTATCAAAGAAGTATAAATGCCCGTTGCCCTGGGCACTGATGCCCCCCTGTCACGATCTTGACTTATGGATTTGTTAATGATTCTAGACTTTTTATTTTCTCTAAATCCTCTTGAATACAGGGTTAGTAGATCAGAGACCTCCATCAGACACTGGGCTGTTTAGTTGCTGAGAGTTAAGCAACACTGATGAAAAATGCCAAATACGAATATTACAGTAAAGTAAAGTGTTTGTTTAATGTAGAGAGAAGAGAACATAAAAACTTTCACACGTTTGCATTTATTATGCACAGCTTCTGCTGTAGACAATGTTTCCAAAAATCAATGCCTTTGACAATGAACATAAATGTGAAGTTTTGTGTAATCTGTGGTTGACATGATTTAAAAAGTGAAGAGCAGTTTAATGTGAGACCAATCACATCCAGTTGCACAGGAGTGGTGTCTTGCTCAGTCTCTGTCATAGTCGCTTTCCTGCTTCTTCTCTCATTACTTTCTCAGGTTGCAGTTATCACTGTCATGATTTCCACTGTAGCTCTGTGAGCCAGCTCCATCATTGACCATTGCTGTTGATGTGTGTTACAGTGCTATAAGTCCACAGTTACTGTGGTAGTAGGGACAGGAGATCATGAGAGCCAGAGGACACTTTATAAAATTAATCAAATACTCCTTTAAATTAAAACTTATATTTTAACAACAAAATAATCATTAATGTCACCTAAAGACTCATCTTCATAACAGGTAAACATATTTTTGAAATCTTTTTAGCTGCGTATTTTGTTCAGAAGAACTTTACTCACAAAAATAGGCAACTTGCTGAAACCTTAGCTGGAAAACATCAATGCAGCTTAGAGGTTGCTGAGATGTGTGTGTGTCATGCAGTGGGTGTGGAAGTGCTATTTTGTTAACATGAAAGGCAAAAAATAAAATCACTCTCTGTACAAGCTTGTGCAGATATCCTAATTAGGAATACACTGACTTCCAATTTATTGTTTAAAAATGGTTATGGATATCTTGCCTCTATAAGACTCAACTTTGGTCTCCATGTCCCAGTTTACACCTGCCGTTAGCTTGCATCCTAAGAAATCCAATCACAAGTGGTCACCAACATGCATGTGTATTCACACCTGGCATTAATAAATAATTTTGTGTGATTACATCATTCTATCCCACTATAAATGCAAAAAATGCAAAAAACTCATAACTACACATAACACATAATTTCAACTTCAAAACACCAAATGCATTGTTATTTTTAACAGCCGTTTAAAATAACAAGGCATAACACACAAGGAAAAAAACAAAACAAAAAAAGAAGAATCTGGAAATAACAAGACAGAAAACAATCTTCTGAAGACAAGTTTGTGGGGAAACTTTTATAAAGAAAGATAAATATAATACAAATCTGGATGAATGCAGTACACCTTGTAAAAGGAGCTGCCACGTGCATGAGGAAAAATTTTAATGAAAAAGAGATTTATTGTGGTAATACATCCATAGTCTCCTCTGATCCTTTTCCCAATAAATGCACTTTCTCTCCTCTATACATGTCCAAACCATTTCCGTATGGACTCTCGAATTTTATCTCCAAAACATCTAACATGTACTGTCTCTCTGATGTGCTCATTTTTATTTCCGCTACCTCTAGCTCTGCCTCCTGTCCATTCCTCAGTGCCACCGGTCTCCAAACCGTACAACATTGCTGGTCTCACCACTGTCTTGTACACCTTTCCTTTCTTTCTTGCTGATACTCTTTTGTCACACATCACTCCTGACACTTTTCTCCACCAATTTTAACCTGTTTACACACGTTTCTTCACTTCTTTGCAACACTCTCCGTTGCTCTGGACTGTTGACCCCAAGTACTGTACTTAAAATCCTCCACCTTCTTTATCTTTTTTCCCTGTAAAGTCCCTTTTCCACTTGTGTCCCTGTCATTTACACGCATGCACTCTGTCTTGCTGCAACTAATCTTCGTCTCTCTTCTTGCCAGTACATACCTCCAACTCTTTCCACGTGCTCCCTGCTCTCACTACTCACTGCTACATCTGCAAACATCCTAGTCACGGAGAGTCCTGTCTGACTGCATCTGTCAGTCTGTTCATCACCATTAGCAAACAAGAAGGGTCTCATGGCGCATCCCTGATGCAGTCCAACCTCCACCTTGAACCTCTCTGTCACACCTACAGCACACCTCACCACCGTCTTGCACCTCCCATACATGTCCTGCACAACTCTAACATACTTCTCTTGTACTCCATACTTCCTCATACAGAACCACAGTTCTTCTTGGTACCCTGTCATGAGCTTTTTATAGATCTAGAAAGACACGATGAAGCTCCCTCTGACCTTCTCTGTACTTGTCCATCAACATTCTCGAAACAAATACTGCATCTGTAATAATTTATCTTCACATGAACACCTGCTGCTGCTCACAAATTCTCACTTCTGTCCATAGCTCGTATGACTAGACAACTTCAATGCTTTCCTCACTTCACCTTTAAAAATCTTTGGTACTTAGTGGTCCACAATAGTCACATATTCTATTGTTTGTTCTTTCATTTCTTCATTCATCAGCTTTTCAAAGTTATCTTTCCATCTTCCCATCACACTACTGGTTCTTGTCAATACAATTACCTCTTTATCTTTCACCACCTTAACCTGCTGCACATCTCTTTCTCTATGCTTCGCCAACCTTTACAAATCAATCACTCGCTATTTACGCTCCAATCTAGCGTACAAGTCATCCTTTGTTTGGCCTTTTCCACCTCTACCTTAACCTTACACTGCATGTTGTTGTACTCCTGTCTACTCTCTTCAGTCCCCTCAGTGTCCGACTTCTTCTCAGCTAACCTCGTTCTTTGTATACACTCCTGCACTTACTCATTCCACCACTAAAACTCCTTATCTACCTTCCTCATAGATGACACAAGTACTCTCCTGTCTTTCTCCCTGATCTCATTAGCTGCAGTTGTCCAGTCATCTAGAAACACCTCCTGGCCACCCAGTCTTAATTCCTCCCTGAAAGCCAGACAACACTCTTTCAGCTTCCACCACTTCATCCTCTGCTCTGCCTTTGTCCTCTTCATCTTCTTCACCACCAGGGTCATCCTACACACCACCACTACGCTCTCCCCTGCTACTACTTTGCAGTCACTAATCTCCTTCAGATTACATCGTCTACATGAGATGCAATCAACCTAAGTGCTCCTGCCTCCACTCTTATAAGTGACCCTGTGTTCCTGCCTTTTCTGGAAGAAAGTATTCACCTCAGCCATTTCCATCCTTTTTGCAAAGTCTACCACCATCTGTGCCTCTGTATTCCTGTCATGAATACCAAACCTGCCCATCACTTCCTCATCACCTTTGTGGCCCGCACCAATATGTCCATTGAAGTCTGCTCCAATCACCTCTCATCTCTTTCACCTCTGGGGATAAAGTGATACTCTGCATCCCTTTATGTAACTCACTCCAGAACTTCTCCTTCTCTTCTAACTGACATTCTACCTGTGGGATGTAACCACTCATAACATTAAACAACACACCTTCAATTTCCAGCTTTAGACTCATCCCTCTATGCGACAAACTCCTTTTCCAGGTTACCCCTACAGCCTGAGTTACGGTTCTGCGTCAAAACGACGCCGTGCACACGCCGTCGCCGTGACGCCGTCGCCGTGAACCCTTTGGACTTCTCCATTTCGCCGCGGTGCAGTACCCCCCGTGACCGCTAATTCGCAATCTTTTCCTGAATGGTGTATCCGACTTTTTCCGGTCACAGTGAATCAAAGAGATAAGGACAACAATTGTGCTTCAAACTGGAAACCGGAAATGCGTTGCTACCAAGCGAACCAATCACAGCTCTCTCGTCTGCGTTTGGTCTGCGTCGCCTTGACGCGTAGTTACAATTTTTGGGAGGTACGCGTCAGTGACGGCGCGTGGTACGCGTCGACGCATACCCTACGCCGTAGGCACGGCGTCGTTTTGACGCAGAACCATAACTCAGCCTTACCTCTCAACACCATCAACACCGTTAAAGGACAGCTTAAATCCTGCTCCTGGCCTTACTACCTTTTCATCTGGTCTCCTGGACACATTATATCCACCTTCCTCCTCTGCATCATGACAACCAACTAGCTTTTCCCGTCATAGTTCCTACATTAGAAGTCCCCACTCACCGGCCCCCGTCTACTGGATGGCCGGTGGGGGGGCGCGGGTGTCTTATCAGGGCCGGCTTTGCTGGTCCTGCTTCCTGGCTTCGGCCTCCGCTCCCCCTCCTTCCCCCCCTACACGATTCATACGCACATAGGCGAAGGGCGGGGGGTCCGGGTCGTGGGGGGCATTGTCCCGCGTGGCCCGGCACTCCCTGCCTCACGGTTTTAACAGCAAAATAGACACTGCACATTCAACACTTAATAAATACATTTGACAAGAACACGTAGTTCGGGAGGGGGGGGGGGTCGGTGTCAAATCGATACTTGGCCCTCCCCCTCCCTGTTTTTATGGCATTAATCACATGCACTCAACACCAGGGGCGGGAGGGGGTCCCACATCACCCGCGTTCCCGCACCGGCCTGGGATAGGTGGGTCGGGGTACCCGGGCCCGGCGGGGCTCGCCGTGCAGCCTGGGGTGCCTTCTGGCGGTGCTGGACCCCCCCGGGGAGGGGGAAACGGTGCTTGATTGTGTGTCTGTGTCGGTGAGAATGCGGTATGGAAGGGTCCTGCCATGGAGGATTTGAGCCTCCATTGGCAGGACATCAAAACTTAATAATTTATCAATATTATATTATACAAAGATGGTTATTATTATTATTATTATTAGTATTATTATTATTAGTATTATTATTATGTATAGTATATCATATTATTATCAGTATAGATATCGGATAGTTGAATGGATGAATGAATGGGATGCCTGGGTCTGGGGCCCTCCGTTGTCGGGCCTGCACGTGTGTCGTCTTGTTGGGGGGTTCCCTCTCTCCGGGGCCCGTCTCCGGTCCCCCCCGCTGCCTCTGCGGCGGGGCGCCCCTCTGGTCTTGGAGGGCCACTTTCGTGGGGGGCGGGTGCGCCTGCCCGCGTCGGCGGCCGGGGCGGCTCTGTCTCTCCGGGCAGGCTGGCCCCCTGCCGGGTGGGGGTCGTTGGCCTGAAGGGGGCCTCCTGGCCGCGTGTCCGGCCCGGACCGGGTGGCCGGGGATTGCCTGGGTCGCGGTCCGCCGCCGCGGGATCCCTGGCTGCTTCTTCCCGCGCCGTGGGGGCCCCGCCCGCGGACCCCCTCGGCCGCCGCCGGGGGGGCCTCGCAGGCGGTGGGTTGCCTCCCTCCTGCTTCTCCCCTCTGTGGGGTTGCCGGTGGCCTGGGTTCCGGGCTCTTCCGTGTCGGCCTCTGGTCTCGCGGGTGGTGGGGTTGCTCCCCCCCCTCCCCCACTATAGATACACTTCAGGTAGAGCTTTGTTTGGTTTATTACACACACACGCACGCACGCACGCACGCACGCACGGACGCACGCACGCACACACACACACACACACACACACACACACACACACACATAGCCACTTAGTCACATGCATATACACAAACATACACAGCCACACAAACATATACATACACACACACACACACACACACACACACACACACACACACACACACACACACACACACACACACACACACACACACACACACACACACACACACACACACACACACACACACACACACGCATGATCGTATACATACACACACACACACACGTACATAGACATACACACTTGCTTGTTCACCTGCATGCTGACTCTCTAGTTTTTGGGGTTAGGTAGCGGTAGCGGTAGCTTAGCTCAGACTGCGATCAGATCTCAAGATTTAGGTCGATTGCTGTTGTTGTTTTGGTTGGCTCTGTGCCGGTTTCGTGTTTTGTTTGTGGTTTTTTGTTACAGATTTCCAGTGCGTGTGTTTCCATGTGTTCCTGCTTCCTGGATTGGCAGTGGATGTCGTCGCCCCCCCCCCCCCCCCAAAAAAAAAAAAAAAAAATCACTGGGTTTGTATGTGTATATTTATGTATGTGTACGCATATGTATGCGTATATATATGTATATATATTAAATATAGTAATAATGCACATGTGTATGCTTTTGGTTTCTACCGTCATGGTATCAATCATTAATATGTGTGCAGACAAGGGAGGAAAAGAAAAAAAAAAAAAAAAAAGAAGTCCCCACTCACAGCCCTAGAGTCTTGACTCTCCTTTTTTCTCTCTGCATATGCACACGTCTTCCTCCTCTCCTCCTCCTCCGACCCACAGTGGCGCAATTTCCATCAGTGCCCTGCAGGTTAACAGCACTGATGGCGGTCGTTGTTAACCAGGGCCTCGACTGATCCGGTAGGGAAATCAGATTGACTTGCATCATTGTGTATATGGCAGAGGTTTTACGTTGGACACCCTTCCTGACACAACACTCAGTATTTATCTGGGCTTGGGACCAGCATAAGCCTCCCTTAGGCTGCATTGCCACGAGAATCATATCTCCACATATTAGCAACTTGCAGGTTGACACCATACAACGAAATAATAAATAGATAAATAAATAAAATCCTCATTAGTTACTCTAGCCAACTCATTCAAATTGAGCTGTGTGCAGTTTTACTTTGTAATGAGTTTATTTCGCATGCTTCCTGCATCTTTAAAACTGCATAAATCATAATTATAAATTAAAGAAAACCCAATTACAGACAAAGCCTCAGTGGATAATCCAATTACACAGTGTGGGGAGGGGGGGTGGGGTTCAAACACTGGTGCTTGTTCGGTTATTAAAACATAACATTTGTACATCATTTTCGATGAGAAACAAAAAAAAGGAAAAAAAGACAACCAACCACAACCAGGGATGATCTGGATATCATCTAAAAATGTATTGCAAATCTACACTGTGTAAAGGCTCTTTTCACTGGCAGGTTGAGCTATCCCACTCCATGTATTCCACATGGCTGCATGGCACACTTAGCACACCAAATGTAGGTTATCATTATCTTTTTTTCTCACTGAATAAAATACATTATATGACTTCTAATTGAAGCTGATACACAAGCCCAGAAACCAGCTAGGTCTAGGATAAGCCTTCTGACCAGCTTATAGTAAGGCAAGGTCAGGCAAGGCAAGTTTGTTAATTTGGTCCTGAACCATTCATAAAAAATAACATTGTAACAAACAGGTTTGTGAGCACTAAACACTGGTCAAAACTAGTCACTAGTTTTGAATATACTTAAAATACATTCAGACAGACAAAGCTGGTGGTACCTTTCCATTAAACTCACAGAAGGAACTGACATAACTTGAAAACTGACTAAAGTAATAAATATTAATCTACAGAAAACTGACTGATGAAATCAGACTTTAATTTTGTATTTTTTAGTTCAACAGAATTGTTTAGTTGTGTAGTTGGTACCACAAGAAGAGATGAAAACAATTTGACCATGGTGACATGTTAAACTAAACTGTTTCCTGTAATTGGCATCACAGCTGTCTTCAATCTTGCAGTCAGACTGTTCAAAGGGTGAAAAGTCGTCAAGCTGTTGTTTGGTATCATGGTGTTCACCACACTGAACATGGACCAGAAAAAGAAAAGGAGAGAGTTGTTGCAGGAGATCAGAGATCAAATTCTAGATAAGCATGTTAAAGGTAAAGGCTATAAAACCGTCTCCAAACAGCTTAATATTTCTGAGACTACAGTTTTAGATTCAAGGCTCAGGGTCCACAGGACTGTAACCAATCTCCTTGGTTGTAAGAGGAAAACTGATGATAAACTGAAGAGATGGATGATTTGAAGGGTAACCAAAGAGATTCAAGGGAAACCTAAGGTCAAGGTACATCAGTGTCAGATCACACCATCTGCCACTATTTTTTAAAGTAGATGATGGCTGAGGAGTCCACTTTTAAAAGAAAATCATTAAAAAATAAGCCAGACTGGAATTTGTCAAAATGCATATTGACAAGTCACAAAGCTTCTAGGAAAACATCAGTTGGACAGCTTTTTGACAAGTCGCGTCTATATTAAGAGATGTGAACCTGAAGCATTTAAAGAAAAGAAGACTGTCACTACTGTGAAACATGGAGGGGGTTCACACTGAGAAAGTAAGAAAGTCGTATTTCAAGAAAAGTAGAAGGCTGTTTTAGACAATGGTGATAGTTTTAAGAATTTTAGTCAAGAACATTTTTTGTACCCCACTGGGTAATAATAGGCTTATTCGTAGTCGGGCTGTTTTTGCAGTGCAGTTACAGTATGTTCTGGAGCTGCTTTGCTGCTTCCGGTCTTGAATCTGTTCTGGTACAATGAAATCTCATGATTATCAAGACATTCTGAAGTGAAGTGTGTTGCCCGGCGTCAGAAAGCTTGGTCTCAGCTGCGGATCATGGGTCCTTCAGACGAATAACGACCCAAGAATAGCGGAGAACAAAACACTGGAGTTTTCTGAAGTGAATGAATCCTGATCAAACTCCTTCTGAACATCTATAGAAAGATCTTCAACATGCAAAGGACATTTATGCTTTCCAAAAAGAACATTAATCATATGTGTTGGTAAAAATGTTGATCATTTGATTTTACATAATTTGTTTGGAAATATCAGAAAATTGTTGTTTTTGGTACATAAATGTTGTCATTTCACTTTTCTGAAAACCACAAAGTTCTCTGATAAATAAATCTCTTATGCTGTCACCCGGAACCAACTAATTTTGTTTGTCCCTCAATATAATCAAACAGCAAGTAACAATGAACAGAGGAAGTGCAACTTGCTATTAAAGGAGCATGAGGCTCCTTTTAAGAAATTTGACTCTCTAGCGCCACCCGTCACCACGAAGGCCGTCGGGGGTACTGCAGCCAACAGTCAAGCCAGCACGGGAGAACGGGGAGAACGTGCATGCAGCGTCATGTGACGTCACATCCGCCGCCCAGCGCGGGAAATTCGGAGTCCGAATTGCAGCACATTTTGCAGCACACAGCCTGTTCAAGGTAACGGAGAGATACACTAGAGGGCTCATTCTTTTGGGTTTGGAACGCTTCATCTGACATTATTACTAGAAAACTTAAAATGTATACAGATTTTTTTCATAAATCCTGCCACAATCCGGCCTCAAGCTCCTTTTAATTATAATATAATCAATCAAGTTAACAAAAATATACTAAGCAACCAACTCAAATGCAGGATCAGTAACTAACTATAGAAATTGTCTTCATACTGTATACTTTTTTTTTTTTTTATCCCCGATTTTTCCCATTATATTACCCAGTGCTCCTTCCTAAGTGACAGTCCTGGCCATCCTCTACCAACCCAGGGAGGGCCCTGCACTGAGCTCAGGTTTCCTTCTTATCCTGAGGAGTGAGCAGGCCGCTTCTTTTCACCAGACAGGGTGGGGCTTCTCCGGCCGGACGTAGCGCGTGGAAGGATCACGTTATTCCGGCCAGATCCTCCCCACCCCATCTGGCGCCCCGGTTGGCTATACTGTATACTTGAATGATATTTCTCCCATTTTGTTATTTTTTCGTTTGCATGTTTTAGCTCATTCACATGCAAAGACAATTATATTTAAATATTTAAATATATAACTTTTCAGCCTGCTGCGGAGCAAAGTTTCAAACATAAGCTTGACTCTCCTTAATGAGACGTGAGCTTTCCTAAAAACTTGATTTTCACATCTTTAATGGATTAATAATTTAAAGATGACAAAAATATGTAGAAAGCAGCAAGGAGGCAGAGAAAGATAGAGACTCACCATATTCAATTTAAACAAAAATAATCACAAATTAAAACATGCCAATGGAAAATCTAAAATTAAGAGGCAAAACACAAATGACCGAATCGGAAAAAAAGCACTCAGTGAAACATGGTTTAAGATTATTCCTCTTTTTTCTCACGAAGAGGATGTGTAAGAAGCACATCTGGAATTAAAGTAGAGTCCCCATAGGTGTGGAGGTTACTGCACGTCTAATCAGACGGCTAAAGAGGGAATAAATACAAACCACAGCAACGGTTAAATATGATACATCTTTTGGAACCTCATGAATATTTACTGTGTTACCAGATTGTCGATATATATGTTTGTGTAAAACTAATTCTCAGGCGAGTAGTTTTGCTGCCAGTGGCCGCATGTACGGAACCAGAAGTCCGTTCGTCAGGGTCAGAGATGGATCTGAGCCTGATGTCCTCAGGGCAAACACAATTCAGTAAGCAGTGGTCTGTGGTTTCTAACAGCTGCTTAAAATCAGGTTTCCATTTTGCCATTACAATAGAATGCCAGCAGATGACTGGGGGCAATGGGAAGCTATCTTTCTCTGTAATAGTTCATCTAAAATGTCAAGATGTACTCTCAGCAAAGCTGCTGACCATATTGTGAATTTTTCTGCATTGAAACAAATAATATGAGTGATGACAGAGTGGAGATGCCATGCAAAGCTTTTGGAGACCAATCAATCCGCCTGACTATGAAAGATTAATTCCTGCAGCTGCGAAAATGATCAAAAATATAATTGAAGCCAAAATAATGAAACGGTATATGAAAACTATGACTTTTCAGATTGAAAGCACATGGCGCTGGAAAATGCACACCTCAAACCTTTTAAGTTTATCTTTGCATGTACCTGTGCACCCAAATGCACTACTTGGAAACTCGGAGAGGCCTAAGATTATGGAAATGTTTATGTTACCATAGAAAAATTGCTAACTTGTTCCATGAATGCAACTACCAGGGTTGTAGTAATATAAAAACTGAACTTAATTTTAGGGTGTACATGGACAGAGAGTGAGTGTCTGTGTGTGTGGTATTTCTTTTAAGGAGTTTGAATTGATTTCCATCTTGTGGTTACTGAACAGAGGAGGCCAACCTGCCCCATCAAGTGTCTATTCAGCCTCATTATTTGTCGTGAAAAAGAGGAAGAGCGCTTGCAGAGATTAAGAAGGAGAGGGAGAAGTGAGAGAGTAGCAAATTGGAAGGCCAAACCGAGGAGTCAATTGAGCTGTGGCTTCACACTCCATCCATCTCCCAGACGCTCTCAAATGGAATCTTCAGGTCACACTTGTTGCCATCATTAAGACTGTGTTGCTATGGCGATGTGTGCAGTTGATCCTCTCAGCAGCTTCAGATTGTTTCAAAGTGACAGAGAGAAGTGGAGCCAGACAGACGCTACGAAGCAGCGAGAAATGTAGGGGCTAGAAGAGGGTCAGCGCAAACAAGTAAGACAAAATAAATGATGCAGGAAATATATTCCACTGTTCATAGTTTAACTGCTTCTAAAGGTAATTCGGGGTCTTTGGTGACTTTACTGGCAAGGTCAAAGTGCAGAGAAAGGTGAAATGTCAGTAGGTGGCTTCAGCTCATTCTCACCCTCATAATGTCAAATTCTGCTATTTTGTCAGGTCTAATTAGTGTCAGTACTCAAGGGGGAAAGAGGGAAGCCTTCAGAGTCATTATAATAGATGTATTTCAAACCTAGCCATTATACCTTCCAAACCCTATCCAAGAAGTTTGACGTCTAAATGAATGTAGCTATGAGAGAAACTGGAAATACAAAAGTGCAAAAATGAACACATCATCCAGGTATTCTCTAATTCAGGTCTTATAATTCAAACTCTTCTAAAGAAGAAATTCCCATCCACTGATTGTAATGACACCGCAAAGTATTTATTCGTATAACAAGAAATGCTTTTTGCAGCTTGACAGCACTGAATGCAGCACATTTAAAAGAAATAACATCACATAGTCTTCTCAGCTCCACCGTTTAGTCCCTGGAACCATGACGACAGCGAGGGCAAAGGGGCACGTTTGACATGTTGCTGACATAAGCTTGGACAAGCCTTGGGCTTCCAATTCAATTATATTAGAGACTTTCAATGTTTTTATTAATGTGAAGAATATGTTTGTGGGACATAGGATCACTTGCGAGAAAAAGATTGTACTGCCGTATTTGCAATCACTTATACAGGTAAAAACACCTGGTGAAACTACAATATATGTCAGCTATATTTCAATGTCAACATTCTCAGCTCATCAAACGCTACACAAAAGAACTACATCTTTTTTCTCTGCCCTGGGAACTTTCCTTTAAATTCTCTAAATTTCACTATTGATAGTCAGGTAACAAACCACATGAACAAGTAATTGTCTCCCCAACCTGAACTCGTATTACTTGTCAGACAGAGACTATGACTGTGTGATGTGGTGGCAGGTGGTTGAAGCAGAATATGAAACTTTGATTAAATTAAATATAGAATATTATTTCGGCTGAATCCTGAGGGACCATATTGAATGAACTGAGTAACAAAACTGAGCTGAGCTTCTTCTGATTTTAATCCACAGTTGTTTAACAAGAAAATATTGTACTGACAGCTTTAGTTACCAGTTGCTTTTCAGAATAAAATTGTATGTACAAATGCATGGCGCTTATGCAATATTATATATAAAATGGCATAGCTAATTTGTTTTGGCTCCTGCTTGTCAACGGTCAGTAATGGCTGACAATTGTATCAATATCTTGAGAAAACAGACATAATGAAGGTGTCTTTGTTAGTACTGTATTTATTAGTAGTAGTATGAGTATTATTATTATTATAATTATCCATCCATCCATTATCTATACCTGCTTTATCCTTTGCAGGGTCACGGGGGTCTGCTGGAGCCTATCCCAGCTAATTACAGGCGAGAGGCAGGGGTTACACCCTGGACAGGTCGCCAGTCCATCGCAGGGCCACTATTATATTATAATTATTATCATTATTATTATTACTACTACTACTATATAATCAGTAAGTGAGAAGCTATAATCATAATAACATTTACATTTACGCTTGGGGTAAGATGCTCTCTTGGAGTTAGGTTTGAAGTGCTTTCTTAAAGGGAAGGTGGTCTTATTGAGCGGGTGATCGACAAGCAGATCGGTTCAGCATTTTTAGTAATGTGAACTGGAGGAGACCCTGAGGTGCACCCAGGACAACCTGGAGGGATCATATTCCTTGGTGAACCTGGAAATTCCCAAGTATCCCTCTGGAAAAGTTAGAGGGAGGCAGGTAGGGGGAAGTCTGGACCTTAGACTGCATCCGAACCCAGATATGTGGAAGCTGATGGATGGAAGGACATGTTGCATACCTGTTCCTAAATGTGATGTCATTGTTATTCTTCTTTTCTTTTTTTAATTAAGCTTTTTTTTAACAAGGTTTGTCCATATGCTCTGCCAGTGCTTTACTGCCACTATAAAATAAATAAATATATAAATTGTGGACACATGATTTTAGTAACTTTCAGGACACTTTGTGGTTGCCAAGCAACTACTTCTGACCAAGATGTAGTCTGGCACGTAACCACAAACAGTAAAAAAAAGTGATTTACAAAATATATATATATTTTTCATTTATTTATTTTTTAACATAATTTTCCATGTAGATTAAACAAACAAAAATAAATATGCTAATTAGTTCAAATCTATATTTGCTGGTCGTCATACCAGCCAGTATCTTGGGGTAGAGCCAGACTGTGTCCAGTATTTCTGCCAAACTAACAACAGCCTCAAGTCTTTAAAACAGAAATTACATCTATGTTCTTTTATCCATCAAGGAAGTGAATATTTTCCACATCCACAGCTTTTCTGTTAAAGCGCCACTGCTGCAGATTCATGGTTTAAGTTCTGGTATGTTTCGCCAACATAAAGCGAACATGTACCTGTTTCCTTGTCTGCTTGATTATATTCATCATTGTTTCAACTTCCTCTTGAGCACTAATCAGACCTGAATTAACTGTTACTGTCTTTATGATTAGGATGGTATTGTGGTTTCAATGCTCATCAGTGACATGAAAGTATATCATCAGGACTGAACAGAAAATGGTCATTTTGACTGTCTGGGTCAGTTACCTCCTACACTTAGCTCTGATCTTTTACTAGCATATTTCAGTCTGTTTGTATCAGTCTGATGTCAAGGTCCAACGACAAGCTGCTGCTGCTGCTTCCTCCTTTCCAACGCCGGGTCAATTGCTGTCATTCCACTCTCCAATGTGGAGCCATTTTCCTTCATCTGCAGTCTCTTTCATCCTCTCTCTGTAAATGTATTACCAGTCCTTTGTGTGCTTGCTCTACTTATTGATCGTCTAGAGTCCAGATATCTGTTTCAGAGAGGCAGAATATGAGGTCATCCTTCAAACAATACTGACATTTACCTTACTGGGATACTGTGAGAGGGCAGGTAATGACAAACTGAAAGCAAAGATAAAGTTTAACCACCAAACTGACAGAGGACTTTAAATACAGCTCACTTTCCCTCACTTTCAACTGCTGGAAAACAAGTATTTAAAATTATACTTTTACATAGACAGAGTCCAAAAACTTTAAAATGTATATTTTGACCCAATTGGATGTCAGATACAGATGATGTATCAATATTTTTTTGTGATCTAACCTTGTTTGAAAGGTTAATCATGGCAATTTTTGTAAAGATTAAAGCATTTCTTACAATGGAACATTTCTTTAAAAGAAGTTCAGACATATCAAAACCCCTCATATCTGTAAAACAGAAGAAACAAATAACATAATAAAGTGAGTGGATAACAATGCGGATGTTTGCACAGGGCAAAAACAAAACAAATCTCTACATACAGTACAGACCAAAAGTTTGGACACAGTTCCCCATTTGTTTGAATGAGAAAGTGTGTCCAGACTTTTGGTCTGTACTGTACATTCAATAAGTACTACTGTATATGTGCAGTTTTGGTCCCTGTTCATATTGATCAAACAATAGAGTTGTACTCTGGTGTAAAACTCAAAAACTCTCCGGATTTGTCTGATCATGCATTGGTTACTTGATTGTTCTATTTCAAATCCACTGTGGTGGTGTATTAAAGGAAAATCAGAACCTTTGTCATTGTCCAAATCCTCCTGTACTAAGCCGTTTTTCAAGTTGTTGCCCATGTCTCATATGTCTCTTGGCAAACTCTCAGAGCACTGTCGCGTGTATTGATTGGCCAGTTCAGCACTGCAACTCATGAATGGTAGTGTTGTGCTTATGCTTGTCCTTTTGTAAGCTTCTTCAATCCAGGTCCTCGGGACCCACTGCCCTCCACATTTTAGCTGTTCCTCTACTCCAGCTCACCTTCATACAAATCGATCACCATTAGTGTGGTGTCAAGATCTGTACAAGTCTGTCAGCGATCCATACTTGAACTTTGGTGGTGGCTTGTCAGGGGAGCATGTTGCTCCTCTTTCTTTTTCTTGGTTGGGAACTACAGTAGACAAAGTTTATGTTAAGACAGTGGACAACACAAACTAATTTTTAGGTTTCACAAAACAAACTGCGCTTCCATGGTGATTAGTCAGAAAGAGAAAGAGAGCGTTGAAAGAAGACCATCCACTGATGGGATGTTTAGTATTTTGCTTCTTTTTTCCCCGTTCTATTTCTGCTGAACCCTGAGGAAGAGTTGGAAGTAACAAGCTTGAAGACCTGTTTTAAAAAGATGCACAATGTACTGATGTACAGGTCAGAACTTTTCCAACCTAAAGTCACCCAACAGTTTAATAGCACATCAACTCAACCCAAACCATGGCATCTAGGAGGCTGGAAACTTCCTTCTCCCCAGAGTGACATGGCCGAGTTTGAGTTTGAGAACTACTGGAGTAGTAACACATCTAAACGGCCAAGGACCTGGAATAAAAACACTAGTCTAGATTACTTTCTATGGTATCCAGATTAAGGAAAATCTGTGGTTTTGAACTTCTTGCACTTCAGAATGATGGAAGCTTCTGTGCTTTGTACTACTTTATGTTCTTGTATTCATCCTTGTACCTACACTATATGGTTTTCACTCCAATGTAAACCATTTGCATGACCTGAAACTATATCAAAACTTGTTATGAGTAAGAGCATTCAAACCTTTGACTGGTATTACAGACAGCTATGGCCCTACTTTATTATGAAGACTATATACTCCAGTCATTTCAAGGACAACTGACGATAAAAGTACACACACACACACACACACACACACACACACACACACACACACACACACACACAATTAAGTGACACTCCAGTCTAGATCAAAGCCGTAACCCTGTGCACCACGGCTAAGCGCAGGCTCCAGTGTCGAGAAGACGGAGGTCACTTAATTGAGCGAGTTATCTCAACGGCTTTGACCTTCAACGTCTCTGTGTGTGAATAGCTGTGCAGATCACAATAACCACACTTTCACAGGAATATTATTTTTTCCCAGCAGAAAGTCGTGCCTTCACATCAGCTCTCACATTATGGGGAGATATAAGAGAAAAGGAAATGAAAAGCGATAAGGGAGAGACGCACAAAGAAGAAGACACCCAAGGAAGAACAAAGAAAAAAAATGAAAGTTGGGGAAACTCACAGGCTTTCAAGTTTCTTCTTAAACATGGAGAAAGTTTGACAAATGGATCCCTAAGGGTAGGAAAATCTCACCAATAGGTAAAACCTGAAATAGTAACACTCAGGGGTGGCAGTTTAAACAAGCATTTGCGGTCTTGCCTGTTGAGTACTTTGTAGAGTCAAACAGAAGATGCTCTTTGGAAAATGCAGACAAATGTCAGAGGAACGGTTGAATGGTTGGAGAAATGCTGATAAACCCTTAGGTAAGGAATGTATCAAATATGCAACATCAGGCATTAAAGGGTTAAATATAAGCACTAAAGAGGAGTTCAATAATTATTTATTTTTTATCTTAGTTTTGAAGTATCACAAGTCACTTTAACCATATAGCGACTTTAAATGACACAAACACTTTAGTCACTGGCTGTTGCTCATTGACACTTTAGTGTCGGCTCACTACAATGAGTCTGTTACTGTTTTTACTAAAATATGTACTGCAAAATGATAAAGGTTGATTGAATTTGCACAAAGTTTCAAACAAAGCAAACGTCCACCTTCGATAAAAGATTGATTACAATGAGTGCGTTTTACATGGGAAGTTTAATTCCTCTTTAATTCAGAATTAAAATTAAATCTGATTTAAAATGAGTAAAAATTACCATGTAAACACCTAATTCCGAATAAAAATGGCCATTCCAAATTCAACTTAATTCCGAAGTAAGTGGCTGGTTTATTCCGATTTTAAATCCGAATAGAATAATTACGCGATCATGTATACACTCATTCCGCTTTAAATTAATTCCGGTCTTTCTGCGCTGCTCGTTCCCTTGCCCGTCTGTCGCAATGACGCTTATATTCAGCGCTGGGCTTGTTTTCCAAACAAACGCTGCGTCCGAAATTGCATACTTCCACCCTAATGAGTATGCAAAAACAGTATGTGAGATTTTTTAGTGCTTCCGAAACATTTGTACGTACTGTACTCAATAGTATGCTCTATCCATACTCATTCTGGAGAAATGTATTAGTGTGGATTGATGGACACTAGCTAAGCAGAAACTTCCCAGAATGCAATGCAGCAGTGTTTGGTTGCTAAGTGCTGCGCAGATACGTATACGTCATAAGTGTAATATTAAGTATAATAATATTATTATATAATATTAATATTATAATATTCATATATAATAATATTATATAATGTCATCTTGTTTTTGCCAGGATAAACTGGAAATAGCGGAGCGGTGCTGCTACTGCTGCTGTGACACGTCACTTCCTCCCAACGGCAGGAAGTGACGTTTGCACTCTGAGTAGTACGTCCGAATTAATGCATACTACTGATATTTACTCAAAAGTGTGCCGAACTTAAGTATACTGAGTATACTGAGTATATACTGTTTAGTATGGCATTTCGGACGCACCAAAGGTTTTTCAAGATGGCAGCACGCAGTAATTAAAAGAACAGATGGAAGGAAACATACAATTGTGAGCTTTTCAAAGTTGTAGCGGCTAAGTTTGTTTTTCTACCGGTAGACGTAATTTCCGGTAGACGTAACTTCCGGTCCGCCCCCCTATCCAATCAGAACCCTTCCCAACTCCCAGACCTTAAGCGGAATTGGATAAAGCCGGTCAAACGTGTTTTCCATGTAAACCTCAATTCAGAATTACTATTTCCATGTAAACTCGAAGGAAAATAGTTTAATTTGAATTATTTAATTCGGAATAATTAATTCCGAATTAAAAAACATCATGTAACCGTTGCAAGTGTTTACAATGATATGTGAACAGGTGAGTTAGTTTAAGATTCTTGAAAGAGATCCATGTGTTTTGTTTAATTTGATCAATTTTCAGAGAGGAAATATTCACAATTTGTATTCAAGGTCAAGAACAAAGCTCAACCTTTAAAGTTGTTTATTTATGTAGCGCTGTAAACCTAAAACCAGGCGTCTGCTTCTAATGTACAAAGGAGGAAGACGCATTAAAAGCACTTAGAGCACTCTTCTTTGTTATCTCAGTGCAAAGTCACTGCTCAGCTTTCCTCCCTGAGTCCAAACACTTTATAGGCTTTTGAACATTTCAAACAACGGGTTTATTATGTCAGTTAAAACCTTCCTTCTTGAAATGGAGGCCATCTCTCATCGCTACCGTATATTAAAAACTGTTATGGCTGACGGTATTTGGTCCCCGAAACCATCCTAAGACACCTTTACATTCAGATCGCAAAGAAAATCTGGTTACAAGTGGCCGAGACCGTCTGTGTCCTGAGTGATCAAATCTGTAGCCATCCTGGAATGTGTCTGATCTGATCTTGTTCCCAGGAAATATTTTAATGCAAGGTCTGACTGGGGTCAAAGTTACTGTAGATTGTTCATCTAATACCAACCTACACCTATATTCACTAAACAAGTAAAAACTTAAAAAACTCTTTGGGAAAAAAAAAAAAAAACACAGTTTAATTGAATATGATCTCAGTCTCTCCTGGGAGTAGATGGTGTGAAGACCACTGATGACCTTTATCATCTGTGATAAAAAGTGCTGCTTTATCAATCCAAACAGTGACTCAGCCCTAAACAAGGCCAACAAACAATACGACAAACAAAAACAAATCCTGTAATTATCTAGTGTAGTCGTGTCATCTATATATTTTCTTTGTGCATTAGAGGAATGTCCTCAGGAGGAAACACAGCTCCACCACACCTGATGATCCGATGATTACCTGATGTATCATCATTATAAAAACTACTATGACTACCATATACTTCTGCACACCCACAGAGCAAAGCAGAACATAAAAATAAATAAATAAAGAATGAAATGGAAAATAAACATGATTATTAAAATGAAATTCCCTTGGGGGAATTTGCTTGTTTCATTTAACCGAGGTGGATAAACTGAGATATGGAATAATGCAATATGCAGGGGTGGAGATAATTTCACAGAGCGATCGCATGTGTCAGTATGCATGTGCTCATTAATACACAAATGAAAGTATGCTGGAATTAAAGATGAGGAGATTCCAGGAAACAAAGAAAAAACCCCAGAAAGAATGGTGCAGGGTTGTGAAGTTAGGCTGCATGCAGACGTCGCTGGCCCTTTTCACAGCTAGTTTTAATGCCTTAATGCCTTATTTGGTTTTAAAAAATATGTATTTTCTATTAAAATACCTTTTTAAATAAAAAACTGGGAGTAGTTCCAGGGTTTCCAAACATCACTCACATATACCGAAACAGTCAGTTTCAAATGCCAAAGCCTGCAGTAGTAGCCTAGAAATCTAAAGGTAGCTCTAGCAAATTTCCAACCCCTAGAGCTCATTAGTTATACCCAAAAGTCAGGGGGAGCCAATCAAATCAATCTATCCTTGTAGAGAGAGCTTCAGGACGGGCTTAACACGATGACAACGGAGCAGGGACGTTGTAATCTGGTACGAAACGGTGTAGATGACTGCAGCTGAGAAATTGTCATTGTCGCGGCATCAACAGTTAAAGACCTGACTCTTTCTTTGAAATTTGAATCAAAGACGGCACTCAAATCACTCCTTTGCAAGGCAGATGTGCTGTTTTTTTTTTTTTTTTTTTTTTTTTAACCTCGTCTGCACACATATTAATGATTGATACCATGACGGTAGAAACCAAAGGTGCATTATTACTATATTTAATATATATACATATATATACGCATACATATGCATACACATACATAAATATACACATACAAACACAGTGTTTTTTTTTTGTTTTTTTTTGGGGGGGGGGGGGTGACGACATCCACTGCCAATCCAGGAAGCAGGAACACACGGAAACACACGTCAAGCACTGAAAATCTGCAACAAAAAACCACAAACAAAGCACGAAACCGGCACGGAGCCGACCAAAACATGAACAGCAATCGACCCAAATATTGAGATCTGATCGCAGTCTGAGCTAAGCTACCGCTACCGCTACCTAATACCTAACAGATGTGCTGTTTTGCTGACAGGCTGCAGCAAGTTTAATTTATTCTTGTACATAACTCACTCTCTCGTTGACTCATTTACGTCATCTTCTTCGTTGCTCTCATTGGTCGTAGCGCTAACCCACTCCATGCCGAGCAGTTTGATAAGCAACAGTTGGTGTGGCCTCTTGGATGGGGAGGCTCTAAAGCTCGCTTTCACACCCGACATCTTGCTTGATGGCTCTCATCTATTACGGTACTGCAGTGGCTGAATAAACCCTTATACCAAGCAGTGGTGTCACAGTGGCTACGTCCATCTAGTTTACAGCTTCATAGTGAAGACAGACTTTGTCGCTTCTTTGCATATAGGAGGAGGCAATAGACAAGTGCACATAAGGAAGGTAGACAGGTGATTATGACATCGTTATAAACTTAATCAATTTGATGGTTAGTTCTGCATATCTCATCTTAAAAACCTATGGCTCTCTCCCGATTAACTTCTAAAGCTAAGGTTTTCCTTGTTACCTGAAATGAGTACCTAGATGTGTTACTAGGTTAGTGCAGACTTGCAATGTGGAAGCTTTATGACATGCCAAAGGAAATTCCGACATGTGGGAAGGCAGGGGATTTAATCCCCAACCTCACCTACTCTGAATGGCATTTAACCTATTTTTCCCCCCTTCTGTCTTAAGTCTACAAACACAGCTAACATTTCCCTAAAATCACTAATTGTACCATTGTAGTCACAAGCAAATACCGTCAAGATAATGAAATGAATAATCTCCAATATGAATATGTGTGCTTTTTCAATTATACTAATAGACAAGTATTGTATTGTAAAGTATTTCTATACTATATATAAGATTCACACACACACACACACACACACACACACACACACACACACACACACACACACACACACACACACACACACACACACACACACACACACACACACACACACACACACACACACACACTGAGTCACAAAAGCTTTGACTTGTAGAAGAATGTGTATCTGAGGTGTAGCTGCTGGTCTGCTCGGTGTGTCATAGACACACGGAGGCTAGTTAAAGGGCTCATCTGATGCTCCCAGCAGAAAGCAGATCAATGCTTTTTCATGTAGGTGGGAGTCAGGGGACCGAGGGGGGGCAGTGTTCTAACATAAATGAGGGAGAAAGAGGTGTGGGTTAGCAGACACGGAGGAGCTGAGGCAGAGGTGGAAAAATGGGTCGAGGTACCCACCACCCAATGAACAGAAACAAAGTGGAAGGTGGCTGAAATGGGCAAATGAGAAAATTTGAGAGAATGTGACAACCGCAGCTGTAAAAGTAAAGCCAAGACTAGAAGGTGCTAGGGAGGAAATACCAGAAACTGGAAAAAAATGGACAAACAAGAGTAGAAGATTTCACTGAGAGCATAAATGCCAGAAAGGGACAGTTAGAACTGATGGGCGGATGGGACAGCCCTGGGCATTTTTCCAAGTCCTCTCACATCTATTACTAAATCCATCCAAGGGGAGACTTTTTGATTTTCTGACAAATTGTCCTATATTGCCTTCAATCTTTTTTAAATGATGGAGTCTTTTTTCTTCCTTCTGTCCCCGTCATCGGGATTACTGCTGTTTTGGCACATAGGCAACACATAAAAAGGGCAACTTTTACATTTATTCGCCTTCTGCTTCCCATTAACAGCTTCTGTGACTCATTACTGACTCACTAAGAAACTAAATAATGTTGTCATTGAACAGCAACAGGTGTCTACACGGACAACCTAACTTCATCTGAATTAATCAGTATACATGGATTAACGAAGAGTCAATGATAACTTACACGCGCATGACAAGTAAAAGGAAAAATGTTCTTCTTTTAGTCATTTTATTTGAAAGGTTTATGTCCCTTGTTAGTGCAGGGGCTCCTTCCACTGTGTAGATCTTCAGCTGGATCTCACTGTGATTTCATGTCAGTAGTTTGCAGCGAAGGATTTAATCTCTGATTAAATCTGAAAGCTAATGTCTAAACATTGCTGACTGAGTGAGACCAACCCAGTTTCTTACCACTTTATCGGGACCCCAAGCCATAAGACTGAAAGAAAACCAGTTTTAGTGTCTTATGTCTACGAAATTGCATGTCAGCAGAAACAGAGGGGAAAAAGGGATTCCCAAAGGTACACTAACTGAGGGAAAGAAAAACTGAAAAAAACTTTGGATCAAGCAGTTTTCCAATAAAATCTAATGTCTGCAGCTTATTACACAACTACTGCAACAAAACTGTAACATTGGTTGTATTGTTCCTGAGTAAGGCAAAAGTTTTTACTAAGATTTGTTGAGTTAGAAATTTAGTTGATCAATGACAAAGTGCATCCAATCAGCAAGGTCAAAGCTGCTACACTGGAACTGAGATGTGCGACATGAATGTGGAAATACTTAACATAATAAATAAAGATGAGCCAGCAAATAAAATGAAGCATAATCAAACCTGAAAAAGCTACTTTTATAATAAATATTAAACATTTGAATCTGCGTATGAGGAAACATTAACTCCTTAGTAGATAAACCACAGAAGTTCCAGTTGGTTTGGAGCCTTGCTAAGAACCAGCGCAGATAGAAATAACAATTTGAATTCTTGCAGCAGTCCATGCAGTCGTGTTTTAAATTAGGTTCATGTTTTCCCAAATTCTTCACACTGGCTCATAATCGTTTTTGGAGTTTTCTGCTTTTTTTTGACTGAAATCTGAAATGTCCTCACATTCCTGGGAACATTTTTTGGATTGAAGCTGTGGAATTGGGCTTTGGATCCAATTCCACTTACTCCACCAAACCTTCAGATACTGTGAAGGGATCAGGAAACGCTCCGAAAACCTTCAGCTGGTCAGTTAACTTTTGTACGATGTGAGAGGAACAGAAGCAGCGCAGCTGGGAGACACACCTGTGTCACTTGAATAACAATAAATGAGTATATTTTATATATAATAAACCAAGACATAACACTTTTACCAATCAGTACCCTATACCAGTTTTTAGAGGGCTGCAACTCAGCATTAACTCACACTAACTTCAGTTTAATGTATTTATACATCAGCAATTCAAATCAAAAGTCAGCTTACAAGTTAAATTCAAGTCCAATTAAATAAAGCTCAGTTCAGTCCAATTTCATCCGATTATATTCCCATTCAATCCAATTGAACAAAACCGTCATTTCACAGTAATAGCATTTCATTAATATGATGTTGGCTCATCACTGATGATTAAATCAATTAGCTGCTACGTGCTCAGACATTTGGAGAGAGCCTTTGCTTTACAAAATATTTTCCATGGAAGATTTGTCAGATGGTTGTGCGTAACAAACCATATGTTGGGTCACATTAAGGGAGTGTTGTTCTCAGTGCGAAATGCTTCAATACCAAAGGTGAACAAATTGCATGGGTTTTCACAACCTAAAGATGATGATAGTTGATTGATTTTTTGTTGTTGTTATGCTCAGTTTTTTCACCTGGAAGCATATAACTTTTGGAAGAATCAAACAACTTTCCAGTGAGCAAACTAGAAACGGGACAGGGCTTTTAAATAAGAACTTCAATAAAGAAATGTCCAAAAATATAACACTGGTGAATTTTGGTGAACAAACCAGTGGTTTCGGAAACTGAAAATCCACGTTCTCTAAATCATCGTTGTCATTAACTCTCTGGTAACACTCCACATCATTTTCTGAGGTCTTTCAGAACCACAAGGCATGATGGACGTTTTATCGTGAGCTAATTGCATTTAGAGGAGTTAAACATGAAGGAAGCGGGGAAAAACACAAACAAATAAAACCAAAGAGCCTTACTCTCATCTGGATTGGGCGATGCAAGGATGGCGCTGTGCTTCCTCTTCACCTCCTCAACTTTCTCTGCCAGGGACTCGATAAAACCTCGGATCTCTTCTACCTGTCAAGAGGAAACCGAGAGGTTTAGATCTGCTCAGCTCTGAGGGAGGAAGTGCCATTGATCAGTTGAATTAAAGTTGACAGACAACTAAACCAAGGATGTAATTAGCGTATGAGAGATGGCATGGATGCACAGTGTACTGGTTCACGTGAACACGTTAATTATAAGAACCGGTTTCTGGTTTGTGCAGTGTTATCATTTGTCTGCAAATTTGGATGTATGCGGTGGGATAAGCGTCTGCTTGTCCACTTTTAAGTACAGATTGAATAAATGACATGCTGACATGTAGATATCAATTTACATTTTCCAGCGATGCTTACTTTTGTCTTTTAATAAAAAAAAGACCCACGTTAGTAAGAGCAATCAAAAGTCACAGTTTCTTTAATGCATGAAAGAAAAACTAAAAAAAACGACCCCAGCAGTCAAATTTTTCTTTGAACTCTGCATAAAATGCCACAAAAATCCAGATCTGACACTCAAAGCTTCCCTTCTGCCCCATCCCCAGCTGTGCTGCCTCCAGTTCATGACAACATCTGGACGGGCTACAGGTCACATCTGCCGATGACTTCATCAATCTGAACTTTCATCTCAGACTGTCACACTGCTCATCACTTTCTCCTCCTTCACACCTGTTCTGCTACAGGCCAGCCTCCTCTTCATTCACTCCTCACTATCATCCATCCATCATCATTTCTACGTATCTCAAAGGTAGACGGCAAATATATTTCCTCTCCGCATTTCCTGTTTCACTTCTCACAACTCTGCTACATTTTTGGGCTTTCCTCTGCTCAGCCAGGTCAAAATTCCTGAAATATCTCCTTAATCAACCAATGATAAGTCTTTTATATGCATATAACAACACAACTGGCTCTTGAGGGTTCTTTAATATGAATACGGAATTGAAGAAGATTAAACTAAACTACATAAGATTAAACTACTTTTCAAATGTCTCAATTAAACAGGGTTTCCCTTAGTCTCAAGAGATGTCAGGGAAATGTTATTTTCATGCGTGAGAGAAACAGTTTCCAAAGTGTCAAGAATTTGAGGGATGTCGAAAGGGATGTTATTGTTCATCTGGGTTTAAAGCCAGAAGAACAATAACAATATGTTAATAAACTACCGATTAAAGACGTATCAATGTGAAAGTCTCAGTTCATTCAATATAGCAGGAAGATAAACAGTCCTTCTGGAGCCAATCATCTCATTTCAAATGTTTTTTTAATAACTTAACAAGTGGTAAAGCACAGTCATCCTCCAGCTTACAGCCCGAAGAAACAAGCTGCAGCTGCGTTTGTAAATTACGTGCACCTGACTGTTTGCGGCGCCACACTAATTTGTGATGCTCTCTTTATATCGCAGTGCTCATTACTGAAACGATCTGACTGCATCTTTTTTCTCCCCCATCAATCAACTCGTTGTTTGCGGATCAGAATTGGCTATTCCCGTCAGAGCTTGACCTCATTTTAGGTTTAGAAGGCAGACATGCTCGCAGACGCCGCTGCATTTGTCCTTGCTCTTCATTGAGCAGTCAAATCCAACAGCTGATAATAAAATCAAAAGATTCCCCTTTTCCAACGATGCTATCTAAATGAAGCTATTCTGGCGAGAAAGTTGCATTCTTATCTGGTAAAGGGACAGAGATAAATCAGAAAGCTTGAGGCCACAGAGAGACTTTCTTGCTTTTGCTCACGTCGTTCTTGCATCATCAGACGAACGACTCTGGAGGCATGAAAGGAGCTCTGCTAGACAATGAGAGAGAAGTACCGACTGACGTAATGATGCAGCTTCATGTTACGAAAAGCACTTGAATATGAGGTTAAAAAAATCTACCCTCATCTATTTCATTATATCATCTATATCATTTATAAAAGCCTGTTTTGTTTTTTAATGTAATATCCTGGGGTCAAAGGTGGGGCACCAGGTAGCTAACCTGGTTGAGTGGGGACCCCATGTACATGTGCAGTCCTCATGCAGCCGGTCCAGGTTCAAGTCCTGGCCAGGGATAGGCCTTTGTTGTGTGTCCTCATTCGCCCTCTCTGCCCCCATTTCCTGTGTAGTTACTATAAGTAAAGGCCTCAAAATCTTAAAAAGTAAACAAATAAAAAAAAGAAGTCTCAAGTTTAAAACTACAATTCTGGTGCAAACAACTATTTTCAAGAAAATAACAATGAAGTAAGTGCTTTGTTTTCTATACTTACGGACATGTACCCAAGGTTTAACATTTTAAACCTCAGGATGTTTTTAAGTTACAGATTTTGCTTTGGTGTCAGGAGTTGGATGAAGGACAAAATTCTTCAACTGAATGATGCAAAAACTGAAGTCCTTGATTGTGCCCCTGACATGTGTCTCCGCAAGATAGCAGAGAATATTGGCCCACTTGCCTCATTTATTAAGCCCTCAGAGCAGAAGTCAGTGCCCTGTTTTGTCTTTGAATTCTCACATTAAATCCCTTGTTTGTTATTGTTTTTATGAGTTAAAAAATATTGCAGACCTGAGTCCAATTGTGTCACGATCTGAAACTCAGATGATCATTCATGACCTCATTTCATCATGTCTCAATTATTGTAACTTGATTTTCACGTTTAAGCATAAAAAAATCACTAGAAAATCTTCAAGTCATCTAGAACGCTGCTGCAAGGCTAAAAGGTTTTCACATGTCACCCCCCTACTGATCCAGCTGCACTAGCTCTCCATTCACTTCAGAGTGCATTTTAAAATCTTGGTTTTAACTGATCAGGCACCACCTTACACTGGAGACCTTTTGCAGCCTTACATCCCCAGCAGGTCCCTGAGATCACGTGACCAGGGTCCACTCGTTATGAAGCAAACATGGCTGGAAACTAAAGGTGACAGAGCCATTGCAGCAGTGGCCCCCTCCCTCTGGAGCTCCTTCCTCTCAGCCTGAGATCTGTAGACTCTGCCATCTCTTTTAAAAAGCAGCAACAAATGCATCTTTTTAAACTTGCTTTTGCCTAGTTAGGGCCCGAGCACTTACGGTGCGAAGGCCCTATTGTATCTGCAGGATTTTTTTTTTTTCTCGTTTTCGTTTGATAGATCCTATTTTCTGCCATAACTTTTGAATGGTATGACATACAGAGTTGTGGGTGGTGTTATTGTTTGCTATACACCCAAAATTACATGCAATCTTTTATTTTCAGAAATAAACTGCATATGACATGAAACTGGCCTTTCATTTCAGTATCATCATCTCTTTTTTCCTCAATATATTGAGGCCTCTATACAAGTACAGGTATTTATTTGATAAGTGTAGATGAGCCCCTTTTGTCCACATAAATGCAGTTTTGGCAACTAAAAACAGATATTTATTCACAAACTGCAGGTGAAGATGTTCCACCATCTCCTGAGTTAGACAACAGAGTATCGTTGACATAGCAACAGGAGACAGAATATGCCAGAACCACTAAATCCTGCTACCCTTGTTAATATTGATACGATTGCACATAAAGGTACAGTTAATGAGTCACTATATTAAGGAATGGATAGATTATGTTGTGCTGCAAAGGTCAAGGGTATAAAACCCAACAACAGTGTGAAGGATAGTTCAGACTCAAGGAGGGACAGTGTCGGCTTCAACCAGTGACAGTAACGGAAGTGGGGAAATTATTCGTATTTTTTTTTTTAACTTGCACTTAGCGAATTTAAAATAACATCTCCTTATATTAAATATATACAGAAGAGGATTAGGGCCACTGAAGAAAAAAAATTTAATTCTGAGAAAAAAAGTCAGAATTCTGACTTTGATCTCAAATTCTGACTTTTTTCAGAAACCTAAAACAAAAAAAGTTTGAGGATTTTTATTTTACTTTTTTTTTTTAAAGTCAGAATTCTGACATTAACCTCAGAATTCTGAGATTAAAGTCAGAATTCTGATTCTCAGAATTACATTTTTTTTTGCTCAGTGGCCCTAATCCTTTTCCGTATAAACAAGAAGAGGTATTGATCATGATTTGGGTTTGTGGAACAGGAGGCATTTAATTAACCATCACCTGCTTCCTGGGGCAAGTGTCAAACAAGAGAGGATCACTTCTACAAAAACACACCACAATGATCAAAACCCACAATGGACCATTGAAAACACGTGAAGAGATCTCAAGTGATCAGATGCTGTGAGATGGTTTGAAAATCACAGCCCTAGGAGCTTTTATCAGAAAGAGTCAGCAAAAATCCCCCAGACACAACTGAAAGAGACGGAAGTGCTGATATCCATCCATTATCTATACCCGCTTTATCCTTTGCAGGGTCACAGGGGTCTGCTGGAGCCTGTCCCAGCTCATTTCAGGTCACCAGTCCATCACAGGGCCACATATATACACACAACCATGCACACTCACAATCACACCTACGGGCAATTTAGAATCACCAATTAACCTAGCATGCATGTTTTTGGACTGTGGGAGGAAGCCGGAGTACCTGGAGGGATCCCACGCAAGCACGGGGAGAACATGCAAACTCCACACAGAAAGACCCTGCCGGGCCTGGGAGTCAAACCGGGGACCTTCTTGCTGTGAGGCAACAGTGCTAACCACTAAGCCACCGTGCTGCCCGAAGTGCTGATATTTACCAACATATTCTATTATTAAGTGCTGATGATGCAGGGTCCCTAACCTTTCACTTCATGCTCCTTATTCACATTGTTTGTTTTTTTGTGACAATTAAACATGTACCGGTAACTGAAAAGGTAATCTTGCTTAAGATAAAGAAATATTAATCCTTATATTTATTTCCTTTGGAGATCTGTTAATCTATTTCTCATTTAACTTTCAATAGTAACACAGACATTGGCCAGAGGTACCTAAACATCTAAATGTTAGTATGCAGTACATCTCTACAGAGGGGTTTTGATTGATGCACCTGCAGTTCAGTTGTACTCGATTTAGCTTCTTTGGTGATGCATTTATTGTCTGACATTGCTCTGAAAACCTCCCTATCAAAGTACTATTTGTGATTTGTGTCTTTTACATCACATAGAAATGCAGCTAAAGGGCATTCAATGTCACATGACCCACCTTTGTAGGCGCATTTGCAATGGTGATTGAGATACATCAAAAACAAGACTCTCCCATGCACACAGATTAATCCACACAGGTTATTTAAATCTGAAGGTACTAGAAAATAAAATGTAGGAAAAATAGAAAAGAGAGCATATGAAAACATGCTGAATGTCTTACCAAATCTGAATAAATTTGTTTTACTATTAAACTCACCATGGGAGATCAGGGCCATTAAAAAGGCATTGCAGAGGCCACTTTACTCACAGCAGAAGATGCTACAAAGAAAAGTCAGGCTGGCTCTAAATGACTGATGATTCACAGCGGGCTTCTCTGCAGAGGTACCAACTCCGTCTAGACTAAAATGGGGTCTCTGTGTGAGATGTTCTGAGCACATGTGCACAAGGCCTGTACAGGCAAATTCACTCCTGTGGTACACAAGCTTGGTACATGCATTGATCTTAATGCACCAGAGGAAAGACTGGCAGCAAAATAAAATTACCAGTTTGATTATTCATATTGTAAATAGTGAATAAACTGCATTTCAATTGCGCACACACACACACACACACACACACACCAACCAGTGAACATGTCAGAGATCGAACCACCGACGATCCAAATGGGCCATGGCTGCTCAACCTCCCTGGTGTGATGTGCGGAATCAATAAAGGCCTTTTCAAATGAAATAAAGTGCAAAACGATCCATGTCACATCCACAACAGCGTCAGCTGTTATAAATCATATCAGTGTGTCCCAGAGAAGATGCGCTGCGTGAGATTGATTACAGCGCCCCGCAAAAAAAAACGCCACACGATTAGATTTGATATCAGGAGCCGAATGATACCCAGGCAGACTGAAAAGTGTTATAAAGGACCTGGGCTTTTCTTGATGGCTTCTTATTACTGCGCTTCGAAGCTGTTAATGGGCAAAACAGCGACTTAAAGACAGAGAGAGAGAAAAAGAGAGTAAGGATCTCTAAACATGAGAGAAACAAACCTGTTCAAAGAATTCATCCATGAAGCCCTTCTCCATCCCCACAGCAACTTCATCCTCTTCCTCTGTTGTCTCCTTCCCCTGCACAAACACACAAAATATTAGCAATGCATTGAGACTACTAAAAGCTGCAGTAAAAAAAAAAAAAAGAACATAGTGCAGAACATTATTTTAAGCAAAACAATCATCGTTTCTGTTACTTGACTGGACCAAGCAAGATAACTTTGGCACAATTTAAGGTTAAAAGGACCAGTACCACAGCTCTCTTCACCTTTCCACCCATCAGCTGATGGAAAACAAGCAGCACTTAGCGACGCTTGTAATCACAACCACAGCTCAAGTGATTAGCAAATGATTATTTCATTAGGAGCTGGGGGCAGACAGAACCTTGACTTCTATGCATCTCTACTCTCACGTACTGGACAGGTTCTGGTTGGGAGACACTCACACGTCATTCACTGACACGACTGTCGACATTTGGCTTTCCACGATTCCTTTAGGCGCTTCTTTTTCTGGGGCCAATGATTAAATACTTTAATGCTGTCTAGCTTTATTATTTAAAAAAAACCTTTTCAAACACAGTCAATTACTTCTAGTAAAGGTACGCGACTCTAAGTTTATTTATTTTCCTACAGAAAATTTGATTTTTCTTTTAAATTATTTATTCTTCTCTTCACAGACTGAAAAGAAAAATGCTCAACATGGTCATCATAAACCTAAGTATGCTGCTGTAAAGAGAGAAAAATAAACACAAAACAAACAGAAGAAGATTTCATATTACATATTTGTTCAATGCAATGCGTTGAATAGACAGGGGATGACCTCACAATGTCCACTGAAGTGTTACAACATGCAACCAAACCATCAAAACCCCTGCAAATACTAGATAATGACTTTTGACTGGCTGTCCATTGTAGTGACTACCATGCATGAAAAGGTTAAATATGAACCTTTCCAGTTCTGGGGAAGTTTGACAGTGAACATCAAGATATAAGTAAACCCTTTTTGTCTATTCACACCCGTATGGTCTGAACATTTTCAGTAAATACCCTCCCTGGGCACTTTAAAGTGGCCAGTTAGTGTAAATTATGAAAAGTTTGGAGGCAAGAGTAAGAAAAATCAAAATTCACATCATCCTGTGAAATAAATACTTACGTCTAATCACACATCAGGCATTACAATGCATTAGCAGAAATCTCTTGTGGTTTCATCTCAGCTACTAAACAATTCAGCTCTGCATTAGCGACCCATTAGAGGCATTTGCTTATCAATGCTGCATTGAAAAAGGGCAATCGCATCTCTTGTATCTTATCCTAAAATGTCAGGGCAACAGGGGACAGAGCCTTACGTTCTGCTCGAATCACAACCCTCTCAACTTTAGATTGTCTTTTAAAATCTTCACTCAAAAAAAAAGGGAATAATTACTGACAGTGCTGATTTTCATGACAGCGCTGGACTGTAGGAGGATATTAAAATGAAAGGCTCAGATGAAACTGTGGGTGAAATGACACTTCACTTATAAAAGAAGTTGCTATAAAAAGACAATTTCCTGAAAGTCCCCAGCACTTTTAAGGTCTGTAAACCATTAAGTCCAATAAATATCTAAAATTCACAGAGGCAAATATAGATATCACTCTATGAGCCTCTTGAGCAGAGGCAGTAAGATCCAGACGCTAATATGAATGCATTAAAAACAGGAGGAGACAGAACGTCTTGCATCAAATGAGACAAACAAGTAATTTCCCATGGGAAGAATAAGCTTCTTCTTTGACTGTTTAATAGTTAATAATTGCAAACGTACACTTTTAAAGCTAAAATTATGAAATACACTATGGTGTGTGTAGTTTCTGATGAGTTTTTGAAGTGTTTCATGTATTAAAAAGAAGTGCAACCCAAACAATCTGCTGAATGAAAGAATCATCTTATTAATCATAAACAAAACCAGTTCATCTTCCAAACCCCATAGCTTGTGCTGATATGTACATGCATTTCAAAAACACCAAAGATTTAAAAGACTAAAAAAAGAAACTGTTACTTTGCCAAATGACACATCTTTACTTATTCACGTAGTTTTAGGGTTTTATGTACTGACAGAGACAAGCAAGGGAGGAGATTTAAGGAAATGTGAAGCTGAACTGAGGAAGAGAAATCGGTTCAGAGAAAAATGTCTGAAGACAGACTTTAGCAAGTGATGCTGATAACGCTGGCACAAGTCTAAGTGAGAGGCATGCAGAGCCACTGTGATCACACTATTATCTGAACCCACTTGTGCTAAATTTAATCCAACACTGTTGGATTAAATGTTTCAGGAGTTTAAATTCACAATAATTAAATTAAACAAAATTTTAGATAAAAGAAATATACTGTGCATTGATTAAAGCGTAAGCATACTGAAGCAACTCGGAAAAATAGATTTTGATGTCTTGCATAAAGAAAGTTGTGCATTTGAAGCAGGAGCAGGGTGATAACGAGGAGGCGGCAGCAGCAGGATATGGAGGACAAAGACAAGTAGGGAATCAGAATCAGCTCTGAGCCATGGCAGTGTTCAGCCTCCTCAGAGGGATGCAGAGCCTCCTGCAGAGAGACGAGGGCTTTGGTCTAGTTTTGCTTGCACATAGTGGTCAGGAGTGGAGAAGACAAGCGTCCACCTCCCACCCAGATCTGGACCTCTTGCTGAGCCAAAAAGGGGCTGCAGAGGCCATAAGCTCTGCACTCTTGCTCCAGATTTGCCTGTCCACACACAACAGATGCTCTGAGCCCGACACACAAATATACAGCTGACACACTGATAATACACAACAGATGGCAGGGACGCTATCAGAATGACATCCGTGCGAGCCGGTCCTCACCAGAACATAACCTATCAATGCTCTCTGCCTCTGGGACCCACGCTCCGCTGCAACACCCCAACTGTGGTGAACAGGGTAATGGGCATAATTATACTGCTTATTAAATTATAGACTTTCTCTCTGGCACCATGGCAGCAAGACATTTTTTCACAATGACAGAAATACCTGCACAGGATCCAGCACATGGTGCATGCACAGTAGGAAGAGGATATATAGTCCAAGAGTCTGGGATCGAGAGATAAAACAGATGTAGACAAACTACCATAGTGAGCAGGCTGCAGGAATCCCATTTATAGCAGAAAAGCCAAAAAGGAGGAGAAACACCACCAACCATCAATTACAGAAAGCTGTGAAAATGTAATAACATGTGCAGAAAGCCACAGAGACACAGAGCACATGTGTTGATGTGCAGCACTCAGATTTAGCAACCAGGTTGTGTGTGTGTGTGTGTGTGTGTGTGTGTGTGTGTGTGTGTGTGTGTGTGTGTGTGTGTGTGTGTGTGTGTGTGTGTGTGTGTGTGTGTGTGTGTGTGTGTGTGTGGGGTGGTGGTTTGGGTTGGGGGGGGGCCTTGCAAGACTCTGTACCAACACGTCCCTTTCACTGGGAAAACAAGCAAGCGATAAGCTCAAGTAGGGACTTATACCGGTGTGTGGTGCACATTATAGTCCTATGTTTCAGATCTAATGCAGACCTGATTTAAGTCATTTATATTGAAACCAATTCAAGCACTATCCTGTGATCCTATTACAGGAGACTGTGACAGCTGCACAGAGAAATACTGAGAGAAGCCACGTTCATTATCACATATAATTAAGGATTTGGGCTAACACAGACACACACTAATATTTAATCATTTATTCATGTTTTTGCAGGGTGTATGCGTCTCAGCAGGTGGAGCAGCCATCCTCTAACCAGCATGTCGATGGTCATGTGCTGCTGTGAAAATATCTGCCATAAATTGTCTTTGCATTGCTGCAAGACGGTTGCATAAGGGAATTGCACATCAGCACATCCAGCCTATCGTCCCAGCACGTCCAGCTCTGGTCGCAAAACAGGGTCAAGATAACACAGGACGAACCAAGAAGCAGCAGCTGCATTCAGGGTTCAGAGAGGACGTAGATAGTCAACTGGTTCTTACTACCCTCCTGCACAGACGCGTTTGAATCAGGTGCTAGTTTAGTTGCCGGTGGCTCCACCACAGGACATGTTGACCTGACAGAGGAATACCTAAAAGTTAGGGATGATATATTAGAATCAGGCTGACCAGAAGTTTAATTCTGCCAAATTTCTGGCCCAAATATGGTTGTTGCCCCAGCAAGAACCTCTCAAGGAGCGTATGCTAAGTGAGCATATGTGCTAATAACTTTTGCTGCTCTAAATTCTCTTCTGCCTAGTGTATAATGGAAAAAAAAAACTTTGATTTTTGTATTCTTAAAATCATGTCTTACATGTAAAACAGTTGAGCTCATAGGACTAGATGGTACAATCCCTTAGATCAATCAGCACTTGGTAGTGAGTGGGTGGGGGGGTAAGGGTAAAGGGGTAAAGGGGGTAAACGCTTCATTGGGGTCTTCAGGTGGGCACCCCCCTTCACCGGTGTTTCGTTGATCAGCCCACGACACCTCAGGAGGGCTCAACGGCAACACCTGGCGTCCCAGGTGTGCCCCCCTCTGCTTTTACCCCTAGGGACATTTTGCAGCCCAGGTGGGGTCCTTTCTCTTGATCCATATCCATCTGCTGCTTCGTTCGGCAGCCTCTGATAGCAATTTGACGGCTCGTCGGAAGGCCTGCCCTCGCACTCCCATTCCCTTCAGAAGCTTGGTTGTGGACGTGGCAACGAAGCCTCTACACCCGACCTCAACCGGAAGCACCCGGGCACGCCAGCCGTGTTGCTCTGCCTCAGCTGCTATGTCCGCATACTTCAGTCGTTTGCGCTCATATGCTTCACCAACTGCTGCCTCCCATGGTACAGTTAGCTCAACAATGAACACAGCCTTCTGGGAGGTTGACCACAAGACCAGGTCCGGCCTGAGGCTAGTTGTAATGATCTCAGGCGGGAAGATGAGTTTCTGGTCTAGGTCAACCTGCATCCTCCAGTCCCGGGCCGAGTCCAACAGGGTTTTCTCCAATCTTGCAGGTGGTTTTGCTGGGAGTTGTCCTGCTCTTACAAACGGGGTGGTGTTTGAGCGTCTAGGCATTGGGGGAGGGAGGGCATTGTTGGTGGTCCTCCTTCCTTCCAGAATGATGGCCAGTTGTCTTAGGACCTGGTTGTGTCTCCAGGTGTAGCGGCCTTGGGACAAACTGGTTTTGCAGCCGGTGAGGATGTGACTCAGTGTTGCAGGGGTTTGACAGAGTGCACAAGAAGGATCTTCTCCAAACCATTGGTTTAGATTCTTGGGTGTGGGAAGAACATCGTAGGTGGCTTTGATGATGAAGCTAATTTGGCTTCCTTCCATTTCCCAAAGATCCTTCCATGTGAGCTTACGATGCTCCAGGTTTTCCCAGCAAGTCCACTGTCCCTGTTTGGACTGTGCCACTGCTGTCGCGCATCTCTTTGCCTCCTCTTGTTGCCGAATCTGAGCAACCACCAGCTTTCTCCTCTGGGTTGAAGTTGCCTTGTGCCATGTGGGTCGGCCTGTCCCAAGTCCAAACCCACCTCTTCCATGCTGCACCTGTCCCACAATGTCTCCATGCCTGAGAGCAGATTTAGCTTGCTCAACAGCCTCCGATGGGATCCATTTCCTCCCAGTTGCCAGTCTGGGAGCAGCCGCTTGGATCACTTCATCTTGAGACTCAGTCAAGGTCATGTTCAGCCTCACCTTGGTGCATTTAAACTCCTCTGTGAGGCTAGAGATGGGCAGTTCCAGAGCACCATGTCCATACAAGCCAATGTTGCTGAGGCAACGCGGGAGGCCAAGCCACTTCTTGATGTAAGAACTGACTGTTCTCTCCAGCTTCTCGATTTTGGTCATGGGGATCTCGTACACTGTTAGAGGCCACATCAGGCGGGGGAGCAATCCAAACTGCAGGCACCACAGTTTCAACTTGCCAGGAAGCAAGGTCTTGTCTATGCTGACAAGGCCTTTTATGGTTTCTTCCCTCAGCTGATCACTCTGGTCTGAATCTTTGAGACGTGCGTTGTACAATCGCCCTAGACTCTTGACTGGCAGTTCTGACACCAACGGGATTGGTGTATCCTCGATGTGGAACCTCTGGTCTGTGAGTTTCCCCTTGACGATGGATATGCTTCTGGATTTGCTTGGTTTGAACTTCATCCGTGCCCATGTAATGTTGGCATGAAGCTTTCCTAGCAGATGTTTGGTGCATGCAATGGTTGAGGTCAAGGTGGTCATGTCATCCATGTAGGCGCGAATGGGTGGTAGACGCTGACCACACTTCAGACGTTCTCCACCCACAACCCATTTGGAAGCCCGAATGATCACTTCCATTGCCATGGTGAAGGCTAGTGGGGAGATGGTACATCCCGCCATTATTCCCACTTCCACAGATTGCCATGATGTTGTGTACTCTGTTGTTTTGACACAGAATTGCAGGTCTCGGAAGTAGTTTCTCACCAGGTTTGTGATGGTATTTGGGATGTGAAAGAAGTTGAAGGCTGTCCAGATGAGAGAATGAGGGACGGATCCAAAAGCGTTGGCCAGGTCTAGAAATAAGACGTGCAGGTCTCTTCCTTCCCTTTTGGCAGATTGGATTTGGTGCCATATCATGCTTGTATGCTCCAAGCACCCTGAGAAACCAGGAATTCCAGCTTTCTGCACGGATGTATCAATCAAGTTGTAAAACATGTATCAAGTAAACATGGAACAGGATCCAAGTGTGCATCTCCACCTGACAGCATGTTTTTGGCTTTAGATGATACCGCTACTCTTAAAGGGTAATTTCACAAAAATGATTAAAAACCTTTTTGACTCACCTCCATAACATGGTGCAAACACATTTAGTAAACTTCTGCTGTTGTGTTAACAGAACAAAGACCACAAAATGAGATTCAATCTTCAGTTCTCAAAAGGCAAAAAATAAATAATCAAAAAATAAATCATCAAAAACCTCTAAAGAACTCACAGAGAGCCGTTTCCACAGAGGAAACAATGCTAATAGGAAGATATTTCAATACAGCTTCCCACAGTAAACTGGGAAGACATGCCCCTGTTTATCTTTTCAAATGCAATTCTCTGAAGGAAAATGTCTCTGATCTAATTTGTTTTCAGATCCCTGCCACTTGCTGCTACGAACAACCTGAAGCGGAAGTAACTGTTACTAATAATACAACCACCTAAACTTTCAAATAAATGGAAGCGAAGGTAATCCAGGTACAAGGGCTGCATGCATAAGCAATAGCTAAACAAAACCAAAGCACATCAATTTCCCTCCATATAAACTGGTATAAAAGTGAGCAGACAAGTGCACCTCATGCATACTTGAGAGCATGCTCTCACATTTGATGAAATGAGTGTCTTTTACCGTCAAGATGAAAAGAAGTGGCAGAATTTAGTACATAAATAAATAAAAAGAGGCAGTATTTAAAAACTAAATAATAATGTATACAATGCCTGGTGAAAAACGAAACAAAATTGTTAAAAAAGTAAAGACCTGGAGTGTTAAAAGTAAAATCTAACCTTAACTAAGCAACTAGTTCAGAGCTCCCTGCTGAGAGAGTAGCTACTGCACTGATTAAATAGTTTAAATATAACACAAGATTAGAACTCAGTGTACTATTTCGTACAATTGTGTAACCGTGTAACTTGGGGTTATATGCAGCTACAGAATAATTACCTATAATAGCGGCCGAACTGTGATACAAAACTAAAACTAAATTTGCATGGCAAGAGCTTCTTGTGGTAAGAGATACTTCACTGGAAAAGTGTTGAATCTCAAACAAATTTTTGAAGGAGAGAGATCAGACTTGATTTCCAAAAACTGTGCAGACTTCCTCTGTTTGAAACTTAAATGAATCCTCTTGGAGATAAATTTCAAACAGCATGTGCAGAAAGAGATCCTCACAAATGCCTTCACTTACTGACGTGCTGAAGTCGTCGGGACATTCACCCCAGACACTTGTACCAATTAATTCGTAGTTCTTTATTATTAACTTTAACCATCCTTAATCCCCCCAATAAGTGATTGTTATTGACATCTCAAATTATATACTGAGAGGCTCTGACCAGATGCTCTCAAAGTGCATCCATTTTAAAGTTGGTTTGAAAGAAAAAAAATGTTGTATGCAGTTGTTTTGGCCTGGAATGACCTTCCTCCAAAACACCCATCCTATGTCAAATCTTCTTTTTTGTGTGTCATATGTCCTTTTTTCAATTACTCAAATGTGGATTGTTCTTCTTGTACTAAAACACAATGTTTATGTTTGAGCATCACAAATCCTTTATCTTTTCTTTCTTTGAACCTCTTCTTCTGGGCTCAAGTGTAGATCAAGTATTTTGTGTGAATTTATATTTTTTCTAATGCTCTTTCCATCCGTTGTTTATTTGGGTTTATAAAATGATGGCGTGAATTATATTGTTTTAATTATTTTCCTATAGGAGCTACAGTATATAGCTGTCTGGACTGGAGAGAAAAATAAAGCCCTGACGTTTATTTGAATTCATCAGTCACCAGAACATCTGGTGCAAGAGTCAAGAGTATGAGGAAGAGTATGTTCTGAGCAAAAGCACAGAGTGCAATATTCCAACTACTGACCCAAAACTTAACATCACAATATTCCCATTACTGTTCACATCAGTTCACAAAATATTCTGGGAATCTTTAAAGTTGGAAACTTCTTGTGGAATTAATGAGAATATGCTAGTTAATGGGAATAAACTAGTTTACTAGTATTAACATGACATTGTGTTTGTGTTGATAGCATGTTGAAAGTATACTATCTTAACCCGATGACTTAATCCAGTCAATTAAAGTTTTGATGATATCACCAGGGTTAATACATATGGTATACCCTTTTATTGAGAATTGAAAAGACCTTTTTAATTTGTTGCTGTGATGCTGCTTCTTCTGTCTTCTGTTATCATACAAGATTGGAGTTTATAGTTGTATTTAGCATGCTGACTGGGGCGTGCTCATCGTTCATCCTGCATTTTTCTATGCAGCTCTAAAAGATTGCTGGAATTTTATCATACATTTTCAGCTCCTTTGCAATCCAGAGACATCTACATGTTCAAGATCATAGATTAATTAACATATGTGATTCAGGGTTCGGTTCGGTTCTAATCGTATTTATATCTCAATATGGCTGAGCAACTTTATAATTTTTCAATATGTTTCCATTTTCAGAGAAAGGTAACTATTGAAGGCACAAAAAAATGCTGAGGAAGCATCCCCACACACGATAATCAGTGATTGATGGGTTAACTGGCAGGCTGACTGTCAGAGTGAACGGCCGGTGGAGGAGGATACGGTGTAGTGCTATCAAGACGAAGTAATTACACAACCGGGGAGCAGTGTGGCTGCTCAGGAAGTGAGCCAGGAGAAGACCAGCCAGCTGAAAAAGTCATTCAGTTCCTGTCACTTTATTGGTCTCCCCTCTATCTTATACAACACCGGCAGCAGAGGAAATCAACAAGTCGACATCGTTCTGGCCATGGACTAATGATCAGGGTCAGCATCAGCGGAGGCAGTAAGGTAGAGGCGGGGAGCTTCAATGACCATTCATGTCACCATTTGTATGAGCTGATCCACGGTATTTCTGCTGGTATTGTCTCTATAAATGTACAATCTGCAAGCAAGGAATGGTTTTGGTCTAAGTAATAAGTACTCTGAAACTTTTAAACTGTAAGTTAACCACACACAAACGTTATTATGTACATAAAAAAAAACATGAACAGCAGCACAATATGTTTCAGTAAAATTTACAATTTTCATGCTAAAGAAACGATGCAAACGTTTATCAATTAAAACAAAATGAAAAACAATGGAAAAATAGAAAAAACACCACAAAGAGAATAAAAGATGATCTGGGTAACAGAATAAAATTGAAAAAAGCAAATTAAAAATGGAAAATGTATGTCCTTTATTGTATTGTTCATTTTGCAACCTTTATTTGTTCATTGAATAAATAATGTTATCTAAATGACCATATCATTCATCATTAATACTCTAAACAAGCTTGGATGAGTTACAGTTAAAAAGGAAACAATATTCACTAGATGCTTTTTCCACTCAAGTGGCCACATAGGAAGTAATCTTGTGTTTCTTCTTAAGGTAAATACTGAAGGATAAGGACTTGACGAGAACAACTGGACTAGGACAAGCTTGGTTCGACCGGAAGATGGTAGCGGTAGCCCCTGTTATACAGCAGAACTTGTTTCCTAATACCTCTTATACAGGTCATAAAATTGGGGAGTTTAAATATATACTTTTGTATTTGCGTTAGCTCAAACTAAATGCACTTCTATTTACTCAACAAAGATGTTTTGCATCTTGTAGATCACAGATCAGACGGAGGTTAACGACTGCTTCATCAACCAAGCCCGTATCTGTCTGACTGTAGCAGATGCACAAAGGATGAAGTGGGTGTCAGAAGGGATGAAGTGCTGCTAACCACAGCAGCACAAAGTCAAAGTGTCTGCATGGGCAACAATTTCCTTTTTCCAACAATCCTCCTCAATGTCCTCCCACTTTAATTATCTTCCTTTTTCTTTTGCATTCCCCCCGTCTGTCATTCTTTCGCCTCCTTCCAGCAGATTTCAGCTTCCCTGCAGAATCATTACAGCAGCGGGCCCACACAACATGGACTCGGTTACCTTTGTCTCACTCTGCCTCTACCAGCCTTCACTTGTTTGTTACCTTTTCCTCCTCCCCCCCCCCCCCCCCCCATCCTTCCTAAATACCTCCAATCTTATATAGATATATAGTTACTTTACAGCTATAAATGTATCATACTTCTCATATTTTAAACCAGCTCTTTCTCTTGATCTTTCTCCCTCTTGCAGTCATCCACCCCCGTCCACCCCTCTGCCTTCCTCAAATCACATCTTTCTGACCTTTAACTTTGTAATCATCAAAGTGATGCCATTTAAAAATGGATAAATACAATTTTACAAACCGCCACACAGTGAAAGGTTAAATAATGACTCGTAATGCGATAATTGCGTGGCGTTGCACAAATCAATATCAATCAGTTGTAGGGTAGAATCTAAATGTCTGCAGCTGCCAGCTCTCCCACGTGTATTTCTTTATGCTACAAAGATTCACATGAGACCAGTGACCTTTCAGGCTAAGTCATGACTGCTTATTCACATTTTTCCTTGATAATTCCTAACTGGCCAGTGGATGTGTGTATTTGTAACTATAAATTGGTGATAAGAAACAAGCATGGAGGCTGGCCGGTGTTGAGTATTGGAGCTGGTCAACAGGCAGGGAAAAGAGATTCTTCTATAACGCTTATGCCAGATTTTCCCCGACAGCCGTCTCTCCTCACTCTCCCCTGAGGAAAATGTTGTGAAAGTCTCACTCTGTGCCTTGCTGACCAAGAAGGATCACCGTAGGACGTCAGTACCCATCGTCCACTAACATAATTATTGTGTGGATATGAGGGGAAGCGGGGAGTAGGAGGGAATAGCAGGATATGTCGGGAACGATTGAGGGAGAGATGAAAGGAAGTGCAAGGAAATGACAAGACAAGAGACAGTTGTGGGAAAGCAAGGAGCGATGACATGTACAAATAAGTAAAGGTCTTCATCACAGAATAATCTTCTGATTCATTTAACAAGTCCATGCTGCTTTATGTGGTTTCAGTGATCGATAACAAGAAGGGGGAAAAAAGGCATCAAAGAAGCAGAAAGTTGTTTTGTGGTTCAATTTCATTAAAAACAAAGTCAATCTTTTGGTTAGTTGCTGTTATTAGCATTCTTTTTATTTTCTATTTGATTGCTTCAGTTCTTCTCTTTCTTCTCCTCTTAAAATGTGACAAAACATCAACAACCAGCAGCAACAACAACTTTGTGTTTTTCCTTTCTATGAGTTTTTAAATATCTGGGCAGCTGGTGGTTGATACATGAAGCTGATTTTTTTTTTTTCATTTTTTTGGACCGCTAGTCCTTTTTCCCTCTCCATGTGATAGATACAACAGTTAAAAAATAGCACAAAATTACAACAAATTAAATACAACAAGGGAGGGTGTCACATGTTTAGCAACACAGGGTTGTTGTCTGCATCTGACTGGCTAGATAAATATTCTAGGGCACTGGGACCAGCCAGACTTTTACTAAAGTGCCAATAATGGCCCAGATTAACCATTAGTTTACCTTTATTAACTGACTTAAATCCTCAGGAATTGACCAACACACTTAACCGCTTGGCTTTGTTTTACAGAAGAAAACTGCAGAATGCCTTTTTGGGCCCGTCACAGTTTTCCCAGTGGTGGACAGTAACGGAGTAAATTTACTTGAGTACTGTACTTAAGTACATATCCAGAGGATTTGTACTTTACTTGAGTATTAGATTTCTTTGGTACTTATTACTCTTACTTGAATACATTTCCAAGACAAATATTTTTACTTTTACTCGAGTAAATTTCTAGGAAGGCTGAAAAGTACTCGTTACTTTCAGGTCTGCTCTTTTTTCTTCCTCCCTAAAATCCTATAAACACAAGCTGTTTTTGTCAAAGGAGGAGACCTATCACAGTGCATGCTCTCAGACAGACATTGGGAGACAGCCAAGACAGACATGGGGAGACAGTTTGTTATGCTCTATATTGCTATATTGTACTGGTACATGTCCTTCCTGTAAAGTTAAGTAACTTCAACATTGAGTTATTGAAAGCAGAGATGTAGTTTTTTGTAAAGCAGTGGTCTTTGAGGGGGATCCAGACTTAGTTGGATGGTGCAGGTTCATTTGGTTTCAGTTCATGATTGTTAATAAACTCTGCATCATCTGCTGTCCTCTTATGATCCCATTCATTTGATTTGTTTTTGGTGTTTCTGCAGGTTTTATATAACATTGTGGTTCTAAAAGCAGCACATCAGTGCAGCTGGTTTCAAAGAGTTAATTCTCAGAAACAAGAGTTAAAAGATCCTTAAATTAATTTAGAAAAAATATAGTAATTTACTGATGTGGAAAATAAGAAATGTACTCTTACTCTTACTTTTACTTAAAGTAAATTTAAAAGCATTTACTTTTGGATACTTAAGTACCTTTTAAAAGCAAGTACTTTTCTACTCTTACTCGAGTAATATTTTGACTGAGCTATTTTGACTTGTAACGGAGTAAATTTTGACCAGTAGTATTTGTACTCTTACTCAAGTACTGGGGTCGAGTACTCTGTCCACCTCTGAGTATTCCTGACAGTATGTTACCATTGTGAGAGTCTAGAAAACCAGATGTGATTAGATATAATGATGTTGCTCAGCAAACAGTCCAGAAGCACGTTTAAGTTTGTGCCTTGTCAAGCGGCAAACATCATCACACTAGGAGGCTGGTAGGCCGGTGATGGAATCTGTGGTCGGTGCCAGCGGGAGCAGAAGCAACGTGGTCCAAGTTTTGCAAAGGTTTCGAGTTCGTGTGAGAATTCTGCTCATTTTAAGGCGTATATGTCACCTCGTGTCCTTCTTTTTGGAATTGTACAGATAAAAAAGATGAGTGGGCTCATGTAAAATGCTTCTTTTTATTTTTTATTTCTAAATTGAACCTCTCCTGCAACGGAGTTCAAACCTCTTGTGTGTCATATGTAAAAACATTGCTTTTTTTTGTCTTGTTTCACCAACTTGATTAACATTAGGGTTAGATTTAGAAAAAGGTTACAATTTGGGCGTAATAGCATTACTGACGGGGTGGTAGTGGCACCAGGCTCTTATGGCCGAGCGATGACTCATACTGTACCTGAGCTTTCCAGAGAAACAAAAAGGCCAGATTTTCCAGTAGCAACTTAGACATCCAATTATTCACTCTTGCCTGTCCCATTTCAAAGGCTCCATTTCCTTTTTTCTGCAGAAAAAGCTTTAAAAACTGATAATTACCTGCAGAGCAGCAGACATGGACATGGACGGAGTTAGCAACTAGTCTGTGACGGTAGTGGTGCTTTTATCTAAACAGCTTGACAATTCAAATCCAAAAAGAGAGCCTGGAGGTGAATGAATGTTCACCTTCCATCAGCATGATGAATAGATGCAATTTCAAATGAACGTTGCACAGATTTTATTTCCTGGAAGGAATAAAATGCTGCTGCAAATGAGTTTGCATCACGTTGAAAGGATTAAGTATGTCAGGATAGCGTTTCGTGCGGAACTCGTTCAAGAAAAAGAATAAAAGTGATCGCACGCACAATTAAGTAAAGTTTCTTTTTCAAACAACTACTAACATATATTGTGTCTATAATATGCCAAACCTTCACCGTGGATTGTGAGACTGTAAATTATTATGCAGCAGTGATTGTCACTGATGCAGACCTGCCAACTCTGATTTAAGATTATTTTTTTAAAGAAAAAAAGCCTGTGTATGTCATTCCAGGGGGACGATAATGCCAGATGTTTTTTGTTGTTTTTTTCCATTTAAAATAATACCACTTCAACCTCAAACTGGCAAGATTCGAACACATCAATATTCACCAAAGTCACCTGCGAAAAAAGAAAGAGCTACCGGGAGGCTAATGAAAATAATGACAATTCACAGCTCTAATCTCCAACAAGAACCTTGATAAAAGGAATTATCTGCACTGCTAACGGACTATTCTGCTGTCATCAATTATAAGAAGAGATGAGAGCGGAGGTCAGCACATTAAAAATTCAATTTCAGCAGCTGGAACAAAGATCACCCGGAGCCATTTTCCCCACAACAGATGGGTAAGGTTTGATTACAGAACTGTCATCTGTTTTATATTATTAGGACTCCAATTATTTTACACCTTGGAAGTTGCTGCTCTTTATAAGAAGCTTAAAAAATGCAAGTTGAAACCAATCCCTGTCAAACCACAATATAGTAATTTCCAGGAATTCACACTGGTAGAAATAGTCACTCAATAAGCAAGGGTTCAATGGACACATTACAAAAATAACCATGAAAAGTGAGCAGAAATCAGGCATCACTACAACAGTCACCTCATTTGCAATGACAGGCAGGTCCCTGGTGAGATGCCAGCTTGGTCACATTCGTTTTGTGGCTCATTAATGCAATTATGCAGCATTGGTGAGTACATGAATAATATGTTTTGGAGTGTGTGAGGGACATGTCTTTCGGATAACTAAAAAAAAAGGCAATGCATTTCACTGCAGCTGCTGATTTGCCAGATAAGTCTCATCTGCAGGTCACAACCTGAGAGCAGGCACCGCTCCAGGAGTTTACAGAAGCTCATAAGCTTTGAGAGTGGACACATGAAGCTTTAACCGCAACAAAAGAGCTCCTTTTAACCATCACTGCTGCTAATGTCCTCGTAGAAGTGTCAACAGCTGATATTATGTTAAGGGGAAACATGATACGGGCCAGTAAAGTTAAAAAAGAGCAGGGAAAATGACGAGAAAGTCCCAGAGGCTGGTGCTCTACATTTATCCAGTTAGTTAATATGTCACTCTAACGACAAACAAGCAATGACAGTGAGTACCCTCAGCATACGCACACAGCCAACGGCCGCTTGAACCACTGACGCTGACTAACAAGGCCTCAGAGAGGATAGAAGGGATAAAGGAGGGAAGAAATGTAGGAACGGACAGAGGGTCGCCTGATAAATCACCTATAAGCAACGAGCAACAAGCAAGCAACAACAGAGGAATTCACCACAAGAGGGGGGATAAAAGGGAAAAAAAGTTCATAATTCAAGGAACAGAGATGGAAAAACGAAGCTCGTCAATCAGAAGAAAAAGACAGTGCCAGTAAAACATCGAGCAAAAGTGAGCAACTTTGATGGTTGAATCAGATGCTACAAATGCAGCTTTCACAGCACCGAACTGACCAAATAATTCACTGCCGCAAAAATAAGAAACGGGCCCTGCGATGTACTGGCGACCTGTCCAGGGTGTAACCCCTGCCTCTCGCCTGTAATGAGCTGGGATAGGCTCCAGCAGACCCCCGTGACCCTGCAAAGGATAAAGCGGGTATAGATAATGGATGGATGGAAAAATAAGAAACGATCACATCTGATCTATAAACGTTATTGTCGTGTGTGAATTCTGACACAAACTTCCCTTCAGTTTCCAGAGCCTCAACACAGCTGACAAACGCATCACATCAATGCCATCTGTCACTAAATCACTGCTGGGCCAGCTGGGAGCCATGGGACAAGGTGAGCGGAGGGAAGAGGCCGCACCGCACGGCCGTTTTAGTTACAGAGCCTGGCAGCTTCAGACAGCTAACTAATGAGCTGCTAGGAGAGAAGAGTGCTGGGCAGCTGCTGAGCTCATAAAGAAGCTTTATGTGCATATGGGGAGTGTTGAAGCACAACCTGCAAATATGAGCAAAACTCAATTTCCTGCCAAAAATCACACAGAGGCACATGGCTGAGTAAACTCTCAGGATGACGTAACGTAAACACACAGACACATAAGCAACCGAGGATGTACAGCGCAGACCTTCAATCTTGATGCTTGGTATATTTAGAAAGATGATTGCTTATGAAATACCTTTATTTCGCTCAGATTTTTGGTTGTTAGAAAAGCCACAAACCAATTTATTGTTAAAAGCAGCAAACCTAGGGTTCAAGTTATTTTTCTACATAAAAAAGTTTAATCAAATGTTAGATTTAGGATAGCCCCTTTGCAGGTAGCTTGAACTAAATTATCACTTTCATTATCCTAAAAATAAAAGCTGAGTGGCAGGATACAAGTAGCCCGGTGAGGGGTGTGAGGTATGTATTTACTGGACTTTCTGATAGTTTTTTTTAAAGCCTCTAGAAAAATTCCCAAATCAACCAATTACTTCTAGTCCTCTGATAATGGTTTGAAAACTGGCTGTCAACAGAGCTGGGATATATCTGGACACGTCATCCCGTCATTTTGCAGGAAGAGATTTCTAAATCATTGTAAAAATGGTTCAGATGAATAAAAAAAAAGAAAACTTACAAAATTAAATTACAATACATGTTTAGTTCTTTTTTTCCAATTAAAAAGCTGCTTGAGTTTTATGTGTAACATACAAGATGCCCAACATTAGCAAATGGTGATGATATCCACAAAATGAAAAGGTGATTGAACGAGTTTCAGTCTACAAATACCTGGGATTTTATTTGGATGAAAATCTGTCTTTTAAATACCATATTGAGTGTCTTATAAAGAAACTCAGGGTTAAACTTGGTTTCTATTATAGAAACAAAAGTTGTTTTTCCTTTAATGTTAGAAAAAGACTGATTCAGGCAACTTTTGTATCAATACTTGACTACGGTGACATCTTATACATGCATGCAAATCTCTCCTCCCTGAAAATGCTGGATTCAGGTAATCATGCAGCTCTAAGATTTGTAACAGATTTAGGTTTTCGTACTCATCACTGTAGTCTTTACGAGAGTGTTGGCTGGTCTTCTTTGCACAATCGTAGATGGGAACACTGGTATTGTTTTCTTTATAAAGCCATCTTGTGTGACTTGCCCCCTTATTTGTGTTCTCTCTTGGTTCTTAAAGTCAACACCAAAAGCTGTAGTCTCAGGCATGATAGATGGATAATGTATACTATTCCTCGTACGCGGACTGTTTTTGGGGAAAGGGCCTTCAAAGCATTTGCACCCTCGTCCTAGTATAAATTACAGAGTCATCTTAAATTGGATCATCTCCCAAGTTTGCTAGATTTTAAAGCGAGGATCAAGGTCTATCTGACTACTGAATGCACATGTTCTTTTATCAAACATTGAGTGATTATACTGTAGTGATGTGAATGCCAAACTGTTTTAGCTGTTTTTTATGTATCTTTTGTTGATGTTGGTTGATAATGCATGATTCAACTGTTTTCAAAATCCCATTTTGGAGCAATAACCTGTTCTGTAGGATATTATGAATCTCTGCATCCTTCAGTAAATGTGTGGGTATGTGTCCTCAGGTCCTGTTCACTTATTTCAAGATTCAGACTTTGACCAGGTCACTCCGACATCCTTCACTCTCTTTCTCTCTGGCAGTGTGTGTTGCTGGTGTGAAATTGTTGCATGACCCCAATTTGCACCAAGTTTTAGCTGTCAATCAGATGGTCTCACACTCGACTCCAAAATACTTGGGTACACAGAGGAGTTCAGGTCTTGTGTTTGCAAAAATTCTTCTGCAGTTTTCTTCTGCAAAAAAAAATAAATAAATAGTCCAAAGAGTAGATAGTAGATAGTAAGTATATGACGAGCAGGGCAGGGACTCCCCAGAACTCTCTCTGTTACCCCTTTTACACCAAGCTGGTTCCAGGGCTGGTGCTAGTGCTGGTGCTAGAGCCGGTTCGCGGTTGGTTCTAAGTTAGAACCATTTGCTTTTACACAGCTGGTGCTGGCCTGCAGCTGGCCAGAGAGTCACGTCATCACGTCACCACTCCCCCTCGTTTTCATCCCCACCGTGATCAGGAAGCTGAGAGCCAAAAGCTGTTTTAATTTCAGCTGTAGCGCTGTTAATATGGCACTTTATTAAGTTTTCATATTTTTTCAGGTAAAGTAACCTTTAAGATCCCCAACCTGGGCTCAGTTTATCCAAATAACGCCTGTTAAGAAATTTGACTCGAGAGCCGGCAGCTCCTCTCCTCTCCTCTCCTCAGGAGCTCCTCTCCTCCTACGTAACATACGCCGTAGACTCTGCGTTGGTGTAACGCGGAACCAGAACCGCGGGCTGGGAGGCGTCCCCGCGGGCCAGGAATTTTTATTAAATAAATGGATCGAGCTGCGCTGCATCGGCGGGCACGGAGCCCGCAGACGTTACTGTTGATGGATTGTACCGTAGACCACTGCTGCTTCTGTTTTACATCCATTATTAAATAAATGGATGTAATAATAAAAGAGTCTGCTAACTTAACCGCCGTCTTCAACGCTCCGTTGTTTAAAAACGGTGCTCTTCCGTGTTTATTCTGCTTTGGTTGTTCAGTAACACCGTCCCCAGCCCCGCCCCCAGCCCCGCCCCCAGCCCCCGACGTAAAGTGGTTCTTACGCCTGGCCAAGCAACCAAAAAGGGCTGGTGTAGCACCAGTTTTGAGAGCCAGGAGCCGGTGCTTAGGCTGTGTAAAACCAAAGAACTGGTACTAAGGGTGCGTCCCAATACTCCCCCTCGCCCTCCTTTTCTTCCCTAACCCTAACTTTTGCGCGTTCCCGTGAAGGTAGTGGTGTCCCAATTCCTCTTTTCACCTAGGGGGAGGGGGCATAACGAGGGCTAGGGGCTGAGAATAGCCCCTTCAAATCGAGGGATTTCAGATGCTGACTTGGCGAGCGAGGGGGTATGAAAAAAAGAGGCTCTGCGTCGATTTGACTCGCCGACCGAAGGCAAACAGGCAGACTGGTCTCAGAGAAATAGAGAGAAATAATCCTGTGACTCGTCAGATTTGTTTTAGATGTTTCTGATATAATAGTCTTCAGAAACCACAAAGTAATCCAGCTGTTATCTGGGTAATTTACACACTTTCAGATAAAGTTGCGGAAGATCACGCCAGAATAAAGGGATTTATGGTTCCGCGTTACACCAACGCAGATCCTACGGCGGAGGTTACGCAACCTACGCCGTAGGTTCTGCGTCGATTTAACGCGGACCCAAGCTCCGGACCCGGCAGACAGAAATCTCTAAATTTCGGAGCAAATTTCTTAACAGGCGTAGCTACAACTGTTAGATTTAATCTATTAAACCAACATATTCCTAAATGATTTATTTCAGCCGGCGTGATTCTCAACAGAGCTGCGTCCCGGGAGAGAGTGTCTCTCCCGGGGCTGACGGAGCAGCCTGACCCAGCGATCACGTCTCTTCTCGGGCTGTGAGCTGAGGCTGCTCCCCGGGGCCGGCGGCTCTTCTCATCTCCGAAAACATCGGGTCAAATTTCTTAACAGGCGTTATTTGGATAAACTGAGCCCCGGTTGGGGATCTTAAGGTTACCATTATACCTGAAAAAATATTAAAACTTAATAAAGTGCCATATTAACAGCGCTACAGCTGAAATTAAAACAGCTTTTGGCTCTCAGCTTCCTGATCAGGGAAGGGATGAAAACGAGGGGTAGGGGAAGAATTGGGACAGGCACCTGGGCCAAGTGCCCTAGATCTCAAGTGCCCTAAAATCTCCCCCTTCTTTTTTAGGGTTTAGGGAAGAAAAGAAGTGCGAGTGGAGAAAAGAAGGGCGAGTGAAGGAGAATTGGGATTGGGCCTAAGTCTGGCTCTAGCCCAGAACCAGCCCTGGAACCAGCTTGGTGTAAAAGGGGTATGTCAGATTATCACGTTTTATGTCTAAACTACACGGTGAACACGACATGTAGTGGCCAGTCAAAGGCAGAGGAGGCCCGGTCAACCCTACATATAGCCCACCCTGTGCTCTGCTATGTCACAGCGGGTGAATCCACATGTTCTCTGTTGGCCTGTCCGACAGGGTCATGGATCTACTTTCAAACTGCCAATCCATAGAGGTCGTCAGTCACGGACTGTTGGCTAATGTATTACAAAGTAATACATTATTAATCAACTTTGCATTTGTCTTTAATGCAGTAAAATAATCAATTTCTGCTGCTAAATGTGGTAATCACCACTTCAACTTTGAGGCAATAGAGCCAGCGCTGCCTTGAGTTTCTGTAGAGTCTGGTTTGATTATGTTTGTATCCTTGGCTTTGGGGCTGATGCTTTATTTAAAATCATAAAAGAAAGATATTGTGCATCTCCTCCTTATTAGGGTGGGGATTTGGGATATGTTTAGTTCCTGGAGAGACTGCAGACTCCCAAATCTCATTCAGTACGGTTTTAACTACACGGCAGAAACAGAAAACAGCAAAAGCGAGAGCCAGGCCAGAGTATGTGAAAGCAGCAGGAGCTGAAGGATTTAGTTCAGACCATGTCAAAGTGTTTGTTTCAGCTTGATTCGTCAATGTTTCTGAGCATTGATGTCATTGACAGCTACAAATCAAGCCAGAAACCTGGGTGTAATTATTGACTCAGACCTGAACTTCAACAGCCATCTAAAGTTTATCACTAAATCTGCCTATTACCACCTGAAAAACATTGCTAGAATTAAGGGGATTCTGTCTAAACAGGAAAAACTTTCTCATTTTCAGAAGGTTGGATTATTGCAATGGCATCTTTACAGGCCTCAACAAGAAATCTATCAGGCAGCTGCAGCTGATCCAGAATGCTGCTGCCAGAGTCCTTACAAACACCTGGAAACTGGACCACATTACACCAGGAAACTGGACCACATTACACCGGTCATGAAATCGCTACACTGGCTTTCAGTGAGTCAAAGGATAGAGTTTAAAATCTTACTGCTGGTCTACAAAGACCTGAATGGTCTTGGACCAAAATACATGCTTGATCTGTTAGTTTCTATGAAGCTCCCAGACCCCTGAGGTTCATCTGGATCTGGTTTGTTGTGGTTCCCAAGAACCAGAACCAAGCAAGGTGAGGCAGCGTTCAGTTATTCTGCTCCTCACCGGTGGAACAAACTTCCTGTAGACCTGAGGTCTGCTCCAACTGTCAGCTCCTTTAAATCAGGCCTGAAAACATTACTGTTTACTGAAGCGTACTCCTAAATTAAATACTTACCTGCTGGACTTTACTGCCCTTATTTTTAGCAGCTTGTGCTTTTTATTATTTTACTTCTTTTGTTATCATCTTATTTGTTATTTACTGTCTAATTATGTCTTGCCGCTTTTAATGTCAATGTAAAACACTTTGAATTACCTTGTGTTGAATTGTGCTACATAAATAAACTTGCTTTGCCTTGCCTTAGATGTACAACTTTAATGTTGTTCTCAATGTCACGTTGAGGTTTGAGAGCAAACGTTTGAGTTTTTGCTACCCGACCTCAGCAGAGCCATATGTTTGAATGAATATTTCTCCTAATTAAAGCTGGAGCACATAAAAACATTTAGGTCCCAACAGCTCCAACAAGTGGCAACTGAATTGTCTATCAACTAAATATAACTATCTTTATTAGAGCAATCCCTGCTTTTCCTTTTTGTTCTTTGTTTTTTCTTTGTTTATACAGATACATCTAACTGACATTCAAAGGCAGCTTTAACCTTACCCTTGAAAAAAAAAGCAATATTGAACCAGTGCTGATGATGTGCAATAACCATCTCCAACTTGAAATTTGCTCGTTTCATTTGGTCTAGACTGCCTGAAATAGGTCTGTTTGGTACTGTAATACCTGACAAGAGGGATTTGTGAAAACAAATGAAGGAAAATGGAAGGAGCAGCTGTCAAACTCTCACTGTGTGCCTGAGGACTGCCTGAGCTTTCTCACTGAAGCTGCGAGGGAAGATGTTGTTGCCCATTTCTCTGTCTCTCAATTCCACAACCTCATCTCTTCAGTACTGCCGGGAGGCAGCGAGGCAGGATGAAGACATGCTCGTGGTGAGGCTGGGCTGCTTCCCCTGAGGCCAATGCTGGATCTTCACTGAAAACTGAGGAGCTGTAAATTGTTTCCCTTCTCTCCCAAGCTTAACTGCCAATTACCCAGATTTGACAATGGCCACTTTACTAGAGTCAAATCTACACACACACACACACACACACACACACACACACACACACACACACACACACACACACACACACACACACACACACACACACACACACACACACACACACACACACACACACACACACACACACACACAGTATAAATAGCAACATCCCTGTGGAAGACAACTTAAATTTGGGGAATGTCAAGTTTAAATGAGAAAAAAAGCATCATTAATGCTTCTTCGTGGTCTCATTTGAGATTCTGTGCCAATTAAACGCTATTTCAGAAACTAAATGATCTGTGTGGGGGGACTATTTAACTGTCAGGAGGCTGGACATTTAAATCAAACATATGTGTTAGGCTTGTATGAGATCATTTAAAATGTCCAACTGAACTGCCCCCTCTTTCCAAACCCAGAGGCTACATACAATCCAGTACATTTGTGAGAAAGAAAAAAAAAAGAAAAGAAAACACTGTGGTCATTGTCAGCGGTTAAAGGTTTGGGGACCTCCTGTGAGGACAGACATTGAGGTGAAAAAGGCGACCAATTTCAACCACTCCAATCACACTTCCTCGGTGAGCCAGATCGATTATATCACATAGGCACACACAAATACAGACACTAATCAATTTGACTAATCTCCACAAAGGCAACATAAATCTAATTCCAAGTCATTCCTATTTATAACAGGAAAACAAAGACCAAATAATACTCAGTAGAAAATAACACCTATTATAACGAGATTTAAAAAATGCCAAAAGGATAAGTAGTTTCTAAGATAATAATAATAAAAGGTAGATTTTAAAAAGGATTTAATAATGCCTGAAATAAAACCTAAAAAGGTGAAGCTGAAGAGTCACAACTGTTGCTCAGCCAGCGCGTCCTGCTTCTCTGCGCGACTCCTCGCTCTTCAAGCAGCGCCACAGTCTCTCACAGCCTTTAAAACCCTCACCACAGAACAGCTGTTCACAAACACCGAGCAGCAACTTACATGGTGAAGTTCCTGCATACGGTCCTTCATGGTTGCCGCTTCCTCCTGCTCCCGTCGCCGTGTGGGTGTTTGGTGATGGAGTGGAGGGGCGGAGACCGGCTGGAGGATGTGACCGAGGGAGGAGGCGGAGGTTTCCCCGGTTTGGTTCGGATTATTCAGGGATGGAGGAGCACTTTACAGAGCCGGTGTTCTGCCAATTTCTGCTGCTTTGCCAAAAAATGCTACCTACTGGTTTTCTACCTTTGTAGAGCTACAATTTTACTGTGTTTTACTCAGTACTGGAGTTGAGGGGGGATGAGGGGGGGTGGCATCCCCCCTGAAATAAAAAAGGTCCAAATCATCCCCCCTGTAAAACTGCCATCCCCCCTTTCCATCCCTTATGTCATTTCATCAATGAACGTGGTTTTACTGCTATTTCAACATTTAGAGTCATCACCAGAAAAATAGCACCAGAAAAATAACTTATTTGACAATTTTCACCTGTTTCAAGTAAATTTTCACTTGAAATAATTAGAAAAATCTGCCAGTGGGACAAGATTTAACTTCTTATTACAAGTAAAAAAAATCCTGTTCCACTGGCAGATTTTTCTACTTATTTCAAGTGAAAATCTACTTGAAACAGGTGAAAACATTTTTGTTTTTTCCAGTGATGAGTCTTGTTTTAAGTGTAATGAGATTTTCTTTTACTAAAATGAGACTTTCTTTTACATTTTAACTAGAAATAAGACAAATATTCTTGTTAAGATTTTGAGTTTTTGCAGTGATCCATTTTACTTATCCTGTGAGGACAGAGTTGTATTGATAAGTTCAGAAAACTGTTTTTTATTGTTGTGTTTTGATGTATTTGATGTAAGCCCAGTGGATATTTAAAGCTTACAGAAGGCTGCATTTAACTGCTGCTATGTCATTCCTGCAGTATTTCTGCAGGTGTTTTGGTCAGTGCTATTATTTGTAATATATTATATTATTTGTAATCCGCACATATTATCTGTCCCCATATGATAAAATCCACCATCCCCCCTGATTTTTTTTTTACAACTCAAATACTGGTTTTACTCCCTAGCCCACTTCCTTTTCCCCCCCAAGTGGTTCTTGTCGCTTGCCAGGCCATCATTGTAAATAAGAATGTGTTCTCAATGACCTGCCTGGTTAAATGAAGGCGAATGAATGAATGAATGAATGAATGAATGAATGAATGAAAGCTTTATTCCGAACATGAAAAAACATAAAAACAACACACAAGTCAAAATAGTCAAAACAACAAAAAAGATAAAACAATGTTACCATGTCCAAAAAGTAGTAGAAAGAAGCATGTGCTTATTTAATCCTACCCCTTCTCATATATTGTGTACCAACACCTCATGAATATACATAGTTATATATTTACATTACATATGTACATATTTACAAACAAAGAAACTAAATAATGTAAGTAAACAAGTGAGTAAATGATCTGTGGAAACATCTGGTGATTGTCAAAGCCCTTAATCCTCCCTGTACCTGTGAAAACCATATTTTTGTACCTATTTGAACTGGCTCATGCTTGGACAGTGCTTGAGCTCCGCACCGAAACTGTTCCACAACTTCACTCCACATATGGAAATAGTAAATGTCTTGAGTGTTGTGCGGACACAAAGATGTTTTAAATTGTTCTCCCCCCTCAAATTATAATCCCCATCTCTGTTAAAAAACACTTTTTGAATATTTCCAGGAAGCATGTTTTTTGCTTTGTACATGAATGACTGAATGGATATCAAATGAAGCGATAGAATTGGGGTTTTTTCCCCTCTTTATCGTATAATGTTCACAAAGTGTAATGCAATTCATGTCATGGGTGGTGTATTTTGAAGGATCAAATACTCAAGATCCCATATTATCAATTTTACATCGTGCAAGAAATGATGGGCGTGGCAATCAAACTTTGAAAATCGACTGTGCGCGTGCGCAGAACCACCAAGTAGCATTTCTCGACGGGTAACAGGGATTGGCAGAACACCGGGTGACGCGGACGAAAAGGTGAGGCGAGGCCTTCTGTCGTTAACCCATTACACACCTGCACCTTCCTCCTCCATCCGCACTCATTCATGTGTTTTTGGGCGAGTTTTCCCCCACTTTTTTCCTTCTCAGTGAATATTATGACAACGTGTGGGACGAGTTGACAGAGAAACAACCGAAGCAGAGCGTCTGTCTGCCTGGTTGCTGAAATTGTGTTGGGACTGATTATCGATCGAGCAGGTGGAGCGATAACGCCCAGGTGCTTTTAGAGTGAAGGCAACAGCGACACCTGCCGGTGCGGTCTGCAGCAGCAGCAGCAACACACATCCTCCCGATTCGTTTGTGAAAATAAGGATTTATGGTTGAATATCCCGACATTTAATCTTAAAGCTATGTTTAAATAGCACACACACACACAATTACATTTACTAAAAAAAAACACCATAGAAAATCTGTTTAGCAAAGTGCTTTGTCTGATGTGAAAATAAAAACGAAAATGGTCTCCAAGTCCATTGATCCTGCATCAATACAGTATAAACCACAATACAAATTGTATTTCATGAAAATTATTTTTTAATTTATGCATCCTTAAACAATGATTACATGTCAAATTTACATCAATTGACCCCTTATGAAAAGCTCCTCAAAGAACTAGTTTTCTTTTGTGTATTTACTCGCTTATTATCGCATCACGTTCAAATTTTATTCTTTCAAATTCAGATTGTGACAATGTAATAATACAAAAATCACTTTTTTATATTCTGTAAAGAAAAGAAAAGGAAACATTTCATTGAAGATTTAATTTAGAGAGCATTGGGGATAATATGATAAACAGGTCAACACAATGTGAAAATCTGATATCGCATGACTTTGAAACATTGTATTGATGCTACAACACTGTCAGTGATTTGTTTTCTCCGTGGCAGCAAACTTCAAGCCAAAACCAAACATAAAAAGTAAAAGCATTATTCTGAGAATGAAATTGAACCAAATACAAAACTGACCGGCTATAACAGTATTTCCACACTTTCATCTCATCCACTTGAGTTAAGGAGTTGACTAGTCCAATCATGCAGCAGCTGCAAGGGTGACTGTGTGTGTGGCAGTTCAGATGAGCACTAATAAAAGGCACACTTGCACGAGTCAGAGCTAGAAGTGAGGTCTTCGCTGACGTCCGGTGTATTTTGTGTCGGCTCGAACCCCCCTGTAATCCCAGACACACAGCATAAAGAGAAGGCGTCAGCTAATCAACAGTGGGATTCATTTCAAGCAAAAGGCATCAACATCAAAAACATGGATACTTCAGCTGAAGAAAAACAAACCCAATTTACTTTGTCTGCAAAAGATTAAAATAACATCATGAACACACCTTCCCTGTCTTCTTCTTCTCTCTTTCTTCTCCAAGATCCAATCTCGTCCCTTCTTCACCGATTTTCCTTTCATGTTTTTGTAACGACACCTTTACAACAGCAAAGTGCAGTAATTTAGTGGATTTCAAATGCATCTATGATCAAAAACTAGAAAAAAACAAAAGCATATTTTGCAAAATATCTCAGATTTGAACATCAGAATGTGTAAGGGAGGAAAACCTGCCTGAGAGAGTTTTAAATCAGGGAGGACGACAGCCCTTTCTGAATTTCTCTGGGTCTTTTGGCTTCATCAAAACATGTATGACTGAACGTGCTCTAAATGAGGCCAAGACCTGGGTCATTTATATCCCAACTGCTAGTAATACATGTAAGGTGGTTTCTAACTGTTTTCATAGAGCTCTAAAACAAAAAAGGGAATATCCTAACTGAGTTAGGAAGATGATGCTCATCTCAGTAGTGAACCAACAACATTATCTTGTAATGTCTTACAAGATAAATATGAAATCTTAATTTTAACAACTGCAGGCAAAAATTAAAAGAAAGCAATAAGAAAGACAGGGGAAATCAATCCATATGAACCCTGTAGATCTAAACTCTGCCACCGCAGAGTTTTATAGAGTATAATCCTACGGTCTGGGACATTTGTGGACGTCTGCCCACTGAGGATGTCCTTACCTTTGTCCTGAATACTGAACCTGGTTGGAAACAGATTTGTCTGAAGTTTCTGACCCCAGTCCCTAAAATGGGGAAAAAAACGACAACAAAAAAAGACCATAATGAGACCAAAGATCAAATCATTAATCCATAATTATCACAACCAACTGAGTTTCTTACTTTAGGAAGAACTCCTGAAACGCCGGCAAACAGACACAAGAAGAACCTGGACGTAAACAAGAAACTTGTGAGTGAAATCAAGTATTTTTAATGAATGATTACATATCACGCAGAAAATGTGACATAGTTGAGTTCGTACGTTAGGCACTAACCTCACGGGCTGTTAAGAAAACATTTATGCCAAAGCAAAAAAGGAAAAGAAAAACCTGTGGCTGAACTTGTCAGAATAAAAGACATGTTTTCAGGGCGGTACTGACTTCTTTGCCTTGCTGCTGTTGGGGTAATCCACTACCATGCCTCCGCTGAAACCTGCTCGCATGGCCTGCGTCGTGATCAGCTCCAGCTTTGGAGGAGAAAGTAAGAAGTGAGTAAGAAATCTGGATATGTTTTTAGACTTTACATCTATTCTCACAAATCATCGTAAAAAATAAGGAGGAGGCCATGTTTTCACCTGTTCTGAGTTCTCGGGATAAAGCTGAAAAACTGCACGCGAGCCTCTTGACTGACGGAGAAAAGACGTAATTAAAAGACTGCATAAAAGAAGAGGATTCCTGTTTTCATTTTTGTAGAAAAAGTCAGTGAGACTGCTAAAACCTTACCAGTGACGAGTAGAGAGTACTAAAGAAGGTGAAGAGTCTCTTTGGTGGACTGTGTGACCTTTTGTCTGCATTACAAAGCCACTGCAGCGCAGAGATACTGTCAGGCGGGAAACAAAGAAAAAAGGAAAAATGAAGCCAAAATAATTAAAAACTCATTTAAAAATCTTTTATTAAGTAAAAAAGGATGTTTTGTTCTTCACCTGATGCATCCATCAAAGGTGCCAGGTCGGAAGGGCATCGCTTGGCCCATGTCCCCCAGCAGAAGGTCTCCTTCTACTTCTCTGTCCAGCGCAACATCTGTAGAGGGGAAAGGTCTCCATTTGGTCAGTGTCTCAGACATGTCAGCACATCAGCTTGCGGCACGAGTTCACTAAAACGTAACCAGAAGACTAAGCCGTGAGTAACATACAACAATGCCAAGCTTAGATGTACGTTTGTATAACGCGAAAATGATATGTTTAGGAGCGTTTTTGTTGATCTAAAAATGATTCAAGTGAAGCTGACAGTGACCTGCATCTTCATGTGTTCTTAATGATACAAATTCCTACCTCTAATATTCACGTTGTCTTATACAAAAAACCTTCTCTAGGACTAATAAATATTCAGCACTAAACTTTTAAGGCATCATGTTATTGGCAATATAAAAATGGTTACAGAGCTTGAGATCAGGTTCACTGTTTATCTTTCTCAGTCTAACTTTTCCAAAAAGCTACAATATTTCAGTGGCATTTACCATAAACTATATAATAAAGAGAATAACATTTACTTGTCTGGGTAGGATAGACATATTAAAATTCAGATGCAAGTGAATCACAAGAACATTATATTTGTTAAATATAAATGATAATGACGAACCCAACATTGCAGTGCTGATGTCGATCCCAACCCAGTAGTGTCCCTCCTCTGACAGGAAGTCTCCGCTGAGACCAGATCCACACCTGAGCCAGAAACACAGTCGTTTAAGTGCCTCTGGTTCCAATCTGACTTAACCACAATAAATAAATTATTGATCATTCAAGGTTTATAGCCTCTTTAAAAAGCAGATGTTTTCACAGTTTCTAAGAGCAAAGGAAATAAACATGTATATTAAATAAGCAACGTATGCCTCCCACCAAAGTGGGAAGAGTTCTGAGACCACCAATCTACCGCGTGAAAAGAATATTCCCAATTGAGAAACTTAAAACTATCCGATATTCTCTGGTGTGGACATCCCAATGAGATTACTCTAAGGTCAGCATGCTTAGAGACATGAAATAAATAAATTCACACATACATAAATACATGCTTGAGTGTTACACCTCAAGCTCATGAGGCTGTCAGTTGGTCACAAACACAAATAGTCATAGTACAGACCTCCAATTGCCACCTGAGCAGCAATAAGGACTATGCTGAAACAATAACTGCACTTTAAAAAAATATATATTGATGTTCACAATAAAATAACCGTACTACAATGTACGATTAGTTTAAATGAACGATGTAACATTGCATGTCAACATGTAGTTTAAGTGATGCTTATTCACCCAACATCTAACAGGAAGCAGGGCTGTCCCTCTGGCAGGTTTAAAAGCTCGACTGCTCTCTCTGACATTTGGGTCTGAATCTCAATCATCCGAGAGCTGTAAATAAAAATAAAAAACACAGATGTTCCAGATGAATACAAGTCAACTAAAGCTTGTATAACAATACATCAAGTCTCCAGGGTCAGATAACTCACAGTTCAATAAGAAAGAAAGAAAGAAAGAAAGAAAGAAAGAAAGAAAGAAAGAAAGAAAGAAAGAAAGAAAGAAAGAAAGAAAGAAAGAAAGAAAGAAAGAAAGAAAGAAAGAAAGAAAGAAAGAAAGAAAGCAGATATTTCAGACACCACATAAATGAAATGAAAATATTGATATACAATTGAAAGAAAATGTCAACCACAAATGATGTCATTATTTTATAAACTGAGACACTGATGTGACTTACGGACAGCTATGTGCTGTTTTATTTCCATGTCAAAAATATGGGCAATACACTTTTCAGACATAAAGACAGTAAACATTAAAACATGCTAACTCACTTCTGGGAGTACTTTTTGGCTTCATCTTCATTATAGAACTGGAAAACAAAAACCGGATCAATAACACTCCGACACAGCCTCATATACTGACATTTAATTCCTCTGCAGCTCATGTTTAGTCTCATCATGTTTCATGATACAAGACAAAGACAATCTCTTTGTTGAAAATTGTGTTATCTACTAGTTAGCCAACTACTCAGGGAAATGGAAAAGAAAAATACAGATATTTCCTCGTTTCAGTGAAAGATGGTTAAAAAGACCTATAAATATAAAAATCTTTAGAAAGCCCCACACATATAAATACTACAGACAAACTCACCACATCTGGAGGGGCGCTGTGTTCGGGTCGTCTGCAGCTGGAGGCCATGGTTTTCCTGAGTGTGTGGTTGAGATTTAAGTGTTAAAATGTAAAATAAAGTTTAAATGCTGAAGTAGCAGCCTGTGCTAAACACATGTGAAAACACGGCGAGGTCACGTGACGCGTCTCTTCTTCGCCTGGTCTAGTAATGCCACTCTGACGTAGAGAAGTGCTCGTCGCCCTCTACTGGTCGACCAGAGAGCTGCAGTCAACACTTTTGTTAGTTTTCTGTCAGTCACACAACAAGTAACTTTGTATTTGTGAATCGTTGTCAATGTGATTATATATCACTGTATTGGATGTTGTCTAAACTTCAGAGAGATGTTTAAAGATAAAATCAGGTCCTTTAAAATCAGAATCAGAATCAGAATCAGAAAGGGGGTTTATTGCCAAGTTTGTTAACACACACAAGGAATTTGTTGCGGTGATTGGTGCAATACAGTAAAAATAAAAATAAAAATAAAAACATAAAAGCAAACAAATATATGGAGATAAACTAAGAGATAGAATAAAGTAAAATGTATAACAGAAATAAACAGAAATGTACAATATGAGGGTTAAAAAGTGCCGGATATGAATCTTTACAAAAAGTGACGTAGGATGACAGATGACAGATAAAATGTATAAACAGAAATGAACAGTACAATAATACAAACAAATAAAGTACAAAAAGGATTAGTGTACAAGTGTAAAGAGTGTACAAGAGGCAATGAGCATTCCTCTACTTCCTGAGGAAACATCGATCCTTCATTGTATGCATCAAGATGCTGGACATGTTCTACCAGTCTACGGCGGCCAGTACAATAATATGTTGTGGTGTATCGGGGGAGCAGCATCAGCACAGAGATTACAGCGGGATCAACAGACTGATCTGCAATGCTGGAGAAATCATCTGCCATAATGTGGGGACAGTCAGAGACAGGAGGTCTCTGGATAAACTGCTCTCCATCGTGGACAATCCATCCAATCCACTTCATAACACATAGGATCAACAGAGGAAGTAATTTTTTCAATAGACTGCTGTAGTGCTGGTGTCACAAAGACCGATTCCAGAAATCATTCCTCCGTTCAACAACAATCCTTTATAATAATTCAGCCACTTGTAAGAGGTGATCACACCTCCACACTACATGCCAACCTCCTTTAAACCTGTGTTCCCATCTTTCATGTGACAACAAACACTACATTCTGTCTAGGCTATACTGTTGATCCTTTTTTTTTTTTTTTACTATTTACAAATTTACTATTGCACTGATCTACATAATTCCACTCTTTTCTATGTTTATCATGCAGCTATTATATGGCGGTGTGTTGTGTCATGTGTCTGCTGCGGTGACAAAACTATTTTCCTCACAGGATTAGAATCTATCCGTCTGTCTCTCTCTTTGTCTTTTGAATACTTGTTTTTAATCAAATAACTTGAATGTATATTTATAATGCAATCACATAAAAAGTTGGTTCTAACAATAAAAAATATAGCCTACTGTTTCAAAATTGTGTTAAAAATCATGAATTAAATTTTTGTTGATCATTCATGTCTGAAAAATACCTTTAAATTATCCTCACATTACAGTATTTATTGCATTGTTTATATTTATCAGATATTTAACAAAATATGAAGATACGTTTAGTGTGATTGATAACTGTTTGACGCCATGGGCCGTTCACACCTTTGATTCAGGCGCTGCATTCAAGTACATTGGAAAAAGGTAGAAAAAAAAGTTGGATCTCTGATATTTTTTAGTGTCTTAAAGTACTAATTAGCCATGAAATGTAATGAAAATAATAATAATTGTAGGAGCCGAATTCATCAGTATTGAGCACTGGATTGGGTGATGGGTTTAATGGATGAAGGCACCTCAGTGGCTCCTTGTTGTAGGAGTGTCTCTGTGGGTGGTCTTTGGGCGTATACAAATAAGGCTCTCTTCCGCTCGCGTCTGCAGGCTGGCTGGCTTATGGAGGTGGGGTGAGCTGGGAGAGAGCATACTTTGTTGATCGCACCACGCACTACGCACCACGCACTACGCATTTTGTATCTTGATATCAACTCACACTAATTGATTGCTCATTCTTTAAGCTATTTGTACATATTTATTACAAGTATTGAACTGTATTGTGATAATTGATGCAATGAAATAGTAAACCCTTTTTTAAACTTGAGCTTATTGTTTGGACAGTGGATTATTATATTAATGTGCGCGTCGGACAGTTTTAGTATCTCCCATGCTTAGCCTGCCGGTTGATTGATCAATTGGGGTCATTATCAGCCACTATATAGTCAACAAAAGTGTACTTGAAGCGTTGATCCACGGAAAGTTCGAGTTGGCGTCCTATTCCTGTTTGTTTGCAGCGCTTCAAACCAAGAAACGAACGCGCGCGGGCGCGCGCGTCAGCGGCATTAAGGTTTCATTCATTCATTCACTGTCATTCACACGTCCTCTCCTTTTGATTCATTCATTCACTGTCTCATTCACACGTCCTCACCTTTGATTCATTCATAACCTGTACGTTGCAAAGCACACATAGCCGAAACACAGCCGTGGCACGCAAGCCATTCACACAAATACGCACATTGATTATGCGCGCGGGCGCATACACACATTCATACGCATAAAGGCGCATGCACGCTATTGTTCCCCGTTAGGACAAGCTGCTTTAGCCTATGGCTTCGGTTATAGGCTATTGGTTTGTTATTTTCTGTGCATGTACGGGTTCGGCCCGCATTTAAAAGGCTCTGGTTGGGTCGGCCCGGGAGTGCCGTCTCACACGTGAGATATTTAGGCACATAAATACCCATCGTTTCATGTTGAAGACATAGGGTTGCATTGATAGTCTAGATTTTGGTTAGGCAGTTTAGTGGGAATAATAGCTTTGAGATACACACACACACGCACACTTGCTCTGGCTGTGTATGCTGTTTTTTGACTTGGGTGTGAATGTTTTTTGTTGGTCTCCAGAATTTTCTGCCCCATTTGGCTTTGTTTTGATTTTGAATTTGACTTTAAACATTTTAATGCAAAATGAGTTCAAGTTCAAGGCCTGCTTCTAATGTAGATACAAATGAGCAGAAACGACAATCGATGCTCACTGCCAAAGCATTGGCAAACAAAATTGAATATCTTCAAAAAGAAAGAAAGTCTAAGGTTAACAAGATTGAAGCACTTTTAAAAGAACTTAATGGGCTTATGAATAATGTTGACAATGCTCAGTCTGTTACACTCCATCTTCACACTGTGTCTGCGCTGTATGATGAAGCAAGAGAACTTCATGATTCTGTCATTTCATTGCTCCATACAGAGGAACGTGAAAGACAAAATACTTGGTTTGCAAAAGTGCACAAAAACAAAGTTGCTTTCATTGAAAATGCAAACACATGGCTCTCAGAAGTAAATAGCCAAATGCAAGGTGCACTGCAGTTACATGAGGATGTTATCTCTGCCTCATCTCAGTCACATATACCTCTGGTTGAAATACTTGCTGTGAATAATGATATTGATGTTTGTGTTTCAGAACAGATTCCTGAGGTGGGAACCTCTGTTGCTTTTGACGACGTTAACCCTGATGACAGTATTTCTAATGTTGCAGTTGAGTCATCAAAGAAAAGGAGCACTGCAGGAAGTAGGTGTAGGTCCATTACCTCATCTACTGCATCTGCACGTGTGATTGCAGAAGCAGAAATGGCAGCATTACTAGCTCGTCAGCATCTTCTAAAGGAGAAACATGCTCTTGAAGAAGAAGAAGTGCAGCTTAAGAAGAAGAAAGAGAAGTTGGACCTGGATATGGAGATAGCAGCATCAGCAGCTAAAATAAGCTACTTGAAGGTCTCGAGCACCTCGCGAGTGTCTGTATCTAGCGGGGCAGATGGGATGAATTCCTACCTTGATAAGAGGACACAAAAGGTTCCTCGTGCGCTGGATGCTGATGCTGAGACCTTTTTTCCTGCGTCAGTGAGGCAGTCATCTCAGCCTGCCTCAACGGGTTTACCACAGTCACGTTTACATCTTGTGGATGCTCGGCCTAAGCAGCCACGTCCATCTTTCCTTGACCCTCAGTCTAAGAAGAATGTGGGGCTGTTGTCTCAATCTGCTTTAAACCATCTGCATCAGAGGCCCAGACTTGAGGTGCTACAAAGTGTAGCCTATGAAGATCATCCTCAGTCGCAGCAGCTGCAGTCAGCTCAGTCAGACCAGCATGCTCCTGTAGAGCAGGGAGGTTCTGATCATGGTCAGCTGATTTCTGTCTTGGAGAGGCAAAACCAGATCACCTCTTTGCTGGCTGAACAACAGTCATTATTCTTTCTTCCTAGGCGTGACATTCAGGTCTTTCATGGTGATCCCTTGGAGTATCAAACCTTCATCAGAGCTTTCGAACACAGCATCGAAGAGAAGACTCGCAGCGCCAAAGATTGTCTCTATTATCTTGAGCAGTATACTATGGGGCAGCCCAGAGACATGGTTCGAAGCTGTCAGCACATGTCCGCAGAAAGTGGTTATGCTAAAGCCAAGTCCTTACTGCAACAGCACTTTGGCGACCCACTGAAGATCACGTCTGCGTATATGGACAAGGTCTTCTTGTGGCCAGCGATTAAGTCAGAGGACGTCGCTGCTCTTCAGTCTTACAGCTTCTTGTTGCGATCCTGCTGCAACACTCTTGAAGAGTTTGAGTCCACACACGAGTTGGATGTCCCTGCTAATATGCAGGCTGTCATTAAGAAGCTGCCATATAAGCTCAGGGACAAGTGGAGAGATGCTGCCTGCAGTTTGCAGGAGACAAACCGCCGCAGAGCCACCTTTCGTGACATAGTTACGTTTATTGAAAGGCAGGTGAAGATCGCCAGCGATCCAATCTTTGGGGACTTGCAGGATTCTTCCCCTGCAGTATCGAGAAAGGAAGCGAGGCCCACTAAACCTCAGTCCTTTTCTAGGCCCAAGGGAATTAGCTTTGCGACCACTGTTGCTTCAGTCAACGGTAGTAATGACACCATAAAGAAGGAGAACAGTCCACCTGTTGGAGTTTGCTTGCTTTGTGGAGCTGGACATACCCTGGACATGTGCTCTCTATTGGCAAAGAGGTCACACAGTGATAAGATGTCCTTCTTAAAAGAGAAAGGGGTGTGCTTTGGCTGTATGTGCATTGGGCACAGAAGCAAAGATTGCCGCAAGCGCCTGGTGTGCAGGGTGTGCAGCTTGAAACATCCTACTATGTTGCACATTTACTCCAAAGACAGGGAAGGGTCTGCCAAAGGGCAAACGGGAACAGCAGATGGAAGTGCTTTGGTCAAGGTGCAGTCCAGTGGTCTTACTGGGGCCGGAGAGAGTAACTGCACTCTCGCCATACTTCCCGTTCGGGTGAAGTCCAAAAAGGGTCATGCTACAGTGGTCACATATGCTTTTCTTGATCCTGGGAGCTCGGCTTCATTTTGCACAGAAGGGCTTATGAACCGACTGAACCTCTCAGGAAGAAGGTCTGACATTCTCCTAAGGACAATGGGTCAGGAGAAGGTCGTGAGCAGTCACATTGTGAGGGACTTGGAGGTAGCTGGGCTGGACACAGATTGTTTCTGTGAGCTACCTGAACTGTTCACGCAGAATTGCATGCCTGTCCACCAAGGCAACATCCCTAGGCAGGAAGATCTGCGGAATTGGCCGCACCTTGGACACATCAAAATAACAGCGGCTCAGGGGTAGATCTTCTTATTGGAACCAATGTTCCAAGGGCTCTAGAGCCATGGGAGGTGGTCAGGAGTGTGGGTTGTGGTCCTTATGCCATTCGAACCATGTTGGGTTGGACGGTGAATGGTCCTCTTCGAGGTGACTGCACTAATAACACCGCTTGCATGAGTCATGAGGTAACAGTCAATCGGATTTCAGTTGCAAGACTTGACCAGCTGTGGGAGCAGCAGACGAAGGAAGACTTTCCTGAATGCATTCAGGATGAGCACCTCGGGCTGTCGAGGGAAGATCTTGAAGTTAAAATGGTGTCTGTGAACGTGATTCAGGCCAATGAGCAGGCAGATGTGGTCATGCAGTTCATTAGTCACTTCTCGTCTTGGTTCCGCCTGAGAAAGATGGTTGGTTGGTTGCTCAGGATTAAAAGGCTGTTGTTGGAGCTGGCTCAGAAGCGGAGGCTTCTTGTCTTGTCTGGTCTGGAGGAAGAGAAGCTGCAAGAGGAGATGCAGACTGTCAGAGCTCAAGCTGCGAAGCGTTACCTTTCGGTTGAAGAGCTTGACACCGCAGAAACTGCCATCATTGGCTTTTGCCAAGAGAAGAGGTTTCCTGAAGAAATGGCTGGCTTGCGGAAAGGAGAAGGCGTGAAGAAAACCAGTCATTTGTACCGGCTCAATCCTATTCTTGAGGGTGGTATTCTAAGGGTTGGTGGCAGGCTTGGGAGAGCAGCCATGCCAGAGGAGGCAAAACATCCAGCTATCTTGGCCAGGGACTTTCACGTTTCCGACCTCCTTCTGCGTCATATTCATCAGGTGACAGGGCATGGTGGACGTAACCACATGCTGTCGGTACTTCGTCAGAGATATTGGATCCCAGGAGCCAGCGTTGCTATTAGGAAGGCTCTGTCTAAGTGTGTCATCTGTCGTAGACTGCATGCAGTACCAGGACATCAACGGATGGCAGATCTCCCTCTTGACAGGGTTTCACCTGACGAGCCTCCGTTCACTCGAGCTGGAGTCGATTGCTTTGGGCCATTTGAGGTCTTGCTTGGAGAGCTCATGCTCTATGATCCCTTTTTGCTTGGAGCTCTTGAGCTCTTTAAACCCTCTCTCTCTTTATTTTCATTTTTCGCAGATGGAGAGGACAGGATGAAGAATGAAGAGTCCATTGATTATTATTAATTTGTATTGATTTTTTTGAATGATTGTAACTTTGCTAAGGTTAATCGAGCTCCTACATAGTTATGCATGTGTAATTAATGCCCAGGCTTAATTAGGGGCCGGAATGTAGGAGCCGAATTCATCAGTATTGAGCACTGGATTGGGTGATGGGTTTAATGGATGAAGGCACCTCAGTGGCTCCTTGTTGTAGGAGTGTCTCTGTGGGTGGTCTTTGGGCGTATACAAATAAGGCTCTCTTCCGCTCGCGTCTGCAGGCTGGCTGGCTTATGGAGGTGGGGTGAGCTGGGAGAGAGCATACTTTGTTGATCGCACCACGCACTACGCACCACGCACTACGCATTTTGTATCTTGATATCAACTCACACTAATTGATTGCTCATTCTTTAAGCTATTTGTACATATTTATTACAAGTATTGAACTGTATTGTGATAATTGATGCAATGAAATAGTAAACCCTTTTTTAAACTTGAGCTTATTGTTTGGACAGTGGATTATTATATTAATGTGCACGTCGGACAGTTTTAGTATCTCCCATGCTTAGCCTGCCGGTTGATTGATCAATTGGGGTCATTATCAGCCACTATAATAATAAAAGACAGATAAGATGCAGGTAAGCTGCAAAACTTGATGAACCTACCCTGATGTTTTATCATATTAAAAAAAAATCACAGATGGAAGATTAAATTTAATTATGTAAGTTTCCTTTAATTTGAGACTGGAAACTTGTACCCGAGTTCCTCAATATTTTTTATTGGTTTTGATTTTACATGTAAACAAACAAACAAACAGTCAAACAATCAACATGAAGACCTATAAATCTGAACAAAGTATCAAGGGGAAAGTAAACAATGGGACTGGTAAACACCTCCAGAGAAAAAAAAAAGTAAGTACATAAAAAATATGCTGATAATCCAGTCTGAAATGACCTGAAATCCGGTCTCGTGGTAGAGACATATGTAATCCACTTTTGCCAATTATCAATAAATGCCTCTTTTTGTGTTCTTAAATTAAAAGTAATTATTTCCATTACATAGATGCTGTACACAATATCAATCCATTCATCTACACTAGGTGCCTCCCTCTTCAGCCATTTCTTTGTTATTGATTTCTTACAAGCCACCAGTAATATTCTCAGTAAATATTTATCTTTATTCCTCCATTCCAGTTCCTCTAGATCCACCAAATATAACAAATTAAAGCAAAAAGTTATTTTTGTTGAAAACACAGTCTCAAAAATGTGATTTACTCGCAACCAAAATGGGGTCATAACAGGGCAACACAAGAAAGATAGTGAGTCGCCTCTTTGCTTCCGCAACATCTCCAACATTTTTATTAAATTATTATTTAACCTTTATTTAACCAGGAAAAGAAACCCATTGAGATTAAAAAATCTCTTTTGCAAGGGTGTCCTGGCCAAGAGGCAGCACAAGATTTCAGATATTAAAATTTACAGAGGTGTAATATGAAATATTAAAATCAAATAAAATCAAATGAACAGTTACAAATCAGAAATGCTGTCTCAAGTGCACTCATTCTAGACTTAAAATCACTCAGTGTTAAGTTCTGTTATTTTTAGATCCTTTTGAAGTTTGTTCCACGTATAAGGGGCAGAGTATGTGAATGCACATAATGAACATTCTGTCTGATTAGAATATTTTGATATGGAGTGAGAAATTCTTGCGACTTTTACTTTGACTTTTCCTGGCAGGAGAAGGAGTTTCAGAATTCCCGTATGCCTTGAACGTTCCCATTTCCTGGTGGTGATTGGTCAATGATAAAGACCACTTCCTGTAAACACGGGCTCTCATTGGACGGTTTCTCCTCGGTCGACCGGATGCTGTAAAGCCTGATTTATGGTCCTGCGTTAAATCGACGCAGAGCCTACGGTGCGCGTCGCCGCGTACCCTACGGCGTAGGTTCTGCGTCGGTGTAACGCGGAACCATAAATCAGCCATACCGACCTGCTGGTCGCCGGACCAGTAAAGATGGCAGAGGTCGGTCACCGGCTCGGGGCCGGGGCCTGCCGGCTGGCCGCTCTCAGGACCCCCCTGAGCTCCGGCATGCGCCTCGGATATCTCTCTGCTGGCTGTGTTTCCGGGAATGATGAAGTTCACGAATCAGCTCAGGCTGGAAACGAAGTTCAGACGTTGTCAAGAAGCAGCAGGTCACAGAAACTTCCCAGGTGCAGGAGAGCAGAAAAGCAACGAAAACCTGGAACTTCACTTTGTGCCACATCTTTATCCTCCCGTTTCACAAGGCGTGCTGACACCAGAGAGGGTCTGCTTTGCACAGCGAGCCTCTGCTTCTCTGCAGGGCTGTTCCAGGAGAAACTGCTGCCATGCAGGCTCAGGAGAGCTGTTTCCATTCACCCCAACACCTCCATGTCCTCTCAGCAGATCAGAGCTGTTTGCACTGTCGTCTTCATTCTGGCAGAGCAGGGATTAGAGAGGCCTGGGTGTGGATCCAGACTGAAACCCTTGAAATGTGGCCCTAACACCCTGGGGCTGTCAAAGACGACAGCAAGAGGCTACAGCTTCAGGTCAGGTGAGCCTCCCCTGCTCCAAAAAACCAGGACTGCCTATTATGACATTCTCAAAGTGACTCCTAGTGCCACGCAGTCGCAGATCAAGACGGCGTACTACAAGCAGTCCTTCATCTACCACCCTGACAAGAACCCGGGTAGCAAAGAGGCCACCCAGCGCTTCTCTGAGATCAGTGAGGCTTATACCGTTCTGGGCAACATCAGCCTGAGGAGGAAGTACGACCGGGGAATCCTGAGCCAGTCTGACGTCCAGGGAGCAGGGAGACCGTCCTCCAATGACACCACAAGCAAATCCACAAAGTCCCAGCAGCAGCGACAGCAGCAGAGGACCAGGCCGTTCTCCCAAGCAGGCGGGAAGCCCATGTTTGATTTTGATGCCTTTTACCAGGCTCATTATGGGGAGCAGCTTCAGAGAGAGAGGGACATGAGAGCCAGGAAGCAGCGCATGGAGGAGATCCAGAAGGTCAACCAGAGCAGGTGGAGGGAGCAGAAAGTGATGGAGCTGGCACTGACCATGATCTTCGCCATGGCGGCACTCATTTTATTCAGTATCGCCAAACCCTGAGATAGCAGCCACAGCCACAGCCTGACGCGTCCTCTCTGGAGCTTCAGTGATTTCTCAGGGGGTTGAGATGAAGACAGAGGACCTGACCGTTTTTCAAATGTTGCACAGATTCAGACACTTGAAATGATTGTTTTTAGTCTGCAGGAGTGAATAAACCTCATTGCTTTAAGTATTTTGATGGTTTAAAGGAAAATGAGGCTTTTATTTTGTAAATAAAATAGGTTCTTTATTTTACTTGAGACATGGTTCTCTATCACTTATACTGAAAACACATCAGAAATTGATCTTTTAAAAGCCTTATGAACACACGTAAAGCGCACATCAGACATGATCCTTTTTTATGTCTGTGTGCATTTGGGACGAGGATGGCTTGCAAAATTGTGAATATGGTGTAAAGGAGCAACAAAACCTTCATGTTACATATAGGGTCTAAAAATAGAAAATGAATAAACATTACAGATATCCATCTGAAAAGAAGTAATGAATCAAAAAGGTGGTACTTCAAATGAAAGCTGCTTATTTGTAACAGGATCTGGACTTATTTATTCTTGAAATAATTTGATTATGTAGGCGACGTCATAACAATGGTAACATATTTTATGTTGGACTTACTAACATGTTGTTTATTCAAAATCACATTATTACAGATTCATTTCAGAGAAAGTCAAGTATGAAGTATGCACAAGTGCATGTGTGAAGCTGCTTAAAACGATAGCATATTTAATATTAAGGTATAAATCTGAACAACTTTCAGCAGCTTTAATTGATTTCTTTTCATTCAAATCCTCTTCATCAAGAGGATGACAAAAGGACTTTTCAAGCCAAACAACTGACAAGGCCTTCACTTTTTTCTTTACACTGGATCTGTAATATGGAAATGCCCTGACAGTGTAGTTTGAGGTTTGTGTTGTTGGGAAACGTTTGCACCTTCTTATCATGTTCCTGCAGGTATTTGGATGTATATGTGTATGTAGTGTACATACGGAAACATCAATAGAATTCACATGTCAGAATTTTAAAATGCTTTATTTTAAAGGAAGCAATATTTAAATAAACTGATTCATGGTTTCTCTCTGATTTTTACTTTTGGTATTTGTCACTCTGAATCCAACCCTAAATATTTCACAACTAGGCCAATGCCCATCCAAAGTGAGTTATTTTATTTATTTGTAGAACTCACGGAGGATCTTTATGTTATGGTTTTGGTCTTTGAAGTCTTTTGGAGTTTGAAAAACTTGTCATCTGTCGTTTCCTCCACAATTCCTGGATGAGATTCAGGACCGGACCCTGGATCGTTCTTCAAAACATGAATGTTGTTTTAGGGTAATAATTTTGCCACCACTTTAACATTTATGTTTTTCTATATTTCCAAATTGAAGATTCAATTCAATTTTATTTATATAGCGGGTATTACAACACAAGTCTGTAGGTGCTTTCCAGAGACCCAGAACATGACCCCAGAGAAATTATTACATAAACAATGGCAGGTAAAAACTCCACTTAAGGAGAAAAACCTTAAGCCAAACAGTGGCAAGGAAAAACTCCCCTTAAGGAGGAAAGAACCTTTGATCAGGAACTGGATCAGAAGGGGGGTCCCTCCTGCTGAAGACGAGCTGGGCAGAGCTGGAAAAGAGAGATCGGACAGAGAGAATGAAGAGCAGAGAGAGGAGAGACACAGACACACAACAGGGATGACTTAAGATCCAGTGATACAAGTTTCTCTCAAAAAATAAAACAACCTGCACAAAAGCTCAAATAGCATTGCACATAAAAAAAAGAGGAACATAGTTAAAAGCAACTAAATATTAGTTATTTTTCACCTTTTTTGCCATTTCCAACAGAAAAATATGGTTCAGTAAAACTTTTTTTTTTTTTGCTCTGTAGAGTTATAAAGTTTGCCCTCCAGGGGGCATCTGAAAATATAAAAATGATCCGTGGGTTTCTCACAAAAGGCCCGTGGGGCTCAGTGATTTTTCATCAAGCGTGGGAGGACATGAATGCATGTTAAGGGGCCTCATCTTGCACAGGACTGTTGTTATTCTTCACTTTTATGTCCAATATGTCAAGTATTAGAGGCACAAAAGCACACAGTGAGTTGGATCACGCATTCATCTTTAAGCTGAATAAAGTGGTCCACATATGTCAAACGATGATCTCTGAATCTGGATCCTCTGCTGCCTCATGAAGGGAATCTGCTGTAATAGATGAAAAGGTTAGTTTCAGGGGAAAAGTCTGGAAACGCAAACTGTAATTTAATACAAACGTAAAATGAACAAACACATGTGTGGATGTCACGTTTCACTGTTTCTGTGAGACAATTTTCATCTTACAGAACTTAAACAAGTCTGAGTAACTCGGTTTCTCTCTAAGCCTTCATTCCCATGCATTTCCAGTTTGAAGACCAACTGTTCATGCTAAATAAACTCACACAAAAAGCAACAGTTTGTTCACATTTTATTCACAGAAATATAAAGTAGTATGTCAAGTACATCACTTTGTACAAAATTGCACAGACTCTTCAAAACTCAGTCCGACCACAGAAAGTTCAGCTGTAAGAGATTTAAGAAAATAAAGGTAGACATGAGCGATCTGATCTGTGATATGTGGGATGGGTTTCCTCGCAACAGCAGGCATTCACGTTTCATCAAGAAGAATGGGCCGTATGTGAATAAAGACTCGATAGGAAAAATGTCATTTACAGTGAATTACACGTTTCAAAAAATAGGATTCAAATTGGCACATAAACTGCTGCATTCACTCTTTCACTCAAGTCACTTTTGAGGCTGGGTGGCCATGCTTGAAAAGACACGTGTCGGCTCTTGATATGTTTCTTCCCCAGCTGAGCAAAAAAGCCATGCATATGTGACAGGTGTTGCATGAAGCTGCTTGCTTTATTGTTGGCAGTGATTTAAAATATGTCCGTTGTGATGTTTTCAGCTGTCTTAAAACCAAAGCCCAACAAAACAACATGTACACTTCCTCTCTGTCTTGCTTTGAGACAGTAATAATGAGAAATAAACCTGCCATCAGTAGTGATTTATTGTCAGCTGAAGTTGCCACTGAAAAGTATTTTATGGTTAAAGTAGCTTAATCGTGATGGTTTTGTGATATGAGGCTCTTGTGTAATGGCAAAAAAATAACAAATGTAATGTCTTTGAAAACAAAATAATATAAAAAGCATTTCCAGTATTATTATTAACTATACTAAAACCACAGCTCATTTCAGATTCTACGTGCTACTTTGTGATTTCATCTTTTTTTTTTAATTACTTCGTCTGTTACTTTATAACCAAATATTTGATCACTGGACTGATGAAAAAAGAAAACCGCATTACATTTTCTGTATTAAACACAAGCAGCTGCAGGCGAAGTACAGTAGTTCTTGTGACATGCATTTACACAATGTATGTTTTCTTTGTTCAACAAATCTTAACTTTCAAACATTTCTCTACTTGTTACCTGCTAATTAGTTCAAAAATAATTAAGTGCACAATCCCTGGTGAAATGTAATGACTTTAGCTACATATCATTTCTGAACCTGTGAAACCTTGCTGCGGATAGATGAGAAGCAGCTTGCTCTACGACATGAGACCACACAAAACTAGTGATTTAATGTCCACTAGTCTTATCCACTGTGTTTCATACTCATATCTGGAGTAACCAATGAACTAAGCTCACAAACAACTGCAGTAGAGCAGAGAGTACAAGGTTTACTTCTGAAAAGAAGTGGACAGGAAGCATATAATTGCACAGAAAGTAAATGTTAAATGTACAAGTACCTCGACAATACATGAGTAAATGTCATCTTAGTAAGTTTGGGTAGAGACGCATTTGCTGGTTCCTGCTGTAAACAGTCAGAGAGACACTCGTGGAGGAGACACCAGCCCCACGCTTACGTTTGTTTCCATTTATGAGAGTTTCTCCTTTTAACTGAAATCAGGAGATTAAGACAAGTACTCACACTAGCGCTCATCTTGGGTGAAAATCAGGTGTTATTTAAAGCAGTATTTATAAAAAAAAAACCAACAAAAAAATAAATTCTGAGTCAGCATTTAAAAAAAAAAAATCAATTCAAGCATGGCCACTTAGCACCTTTTATTTTTTTGTACTGTACTGTTCCCGTTCATACCCATCAGTTCACCTGCAGGCCACACCAAACAGTATGCGATACTATCACACTAAAAAAAATTATAGAAAAAGACAAAGAAAAGTTCAAAGTCCCTCCCATACTGTAAATGCTGGATTTGGTATAATATATTCAAGGCATTACTTTACAGTAATCTATATTAACAGCATATCTAATCTACAGGTTATCAACATGATGTGTGTGAATACAGAGCGATCACCAGGAGGGACCCAGAAAACCCAATGTTTTAAAAACACTACTGCAGCACATACATCTTGAACAATATGTGGAGTCTAATACGGCACCACACATTCATAGTGACAACCAGCAGGAAATTCACCGTGACCCGTCCGTAAAAACAACTTGGAACTGATCTGCAAAAAAAACGTGGACTCCCATGTGTATTGTGGAGCCATTTATAAAACTCTCTAAACTGTTTATTACGTCGACATATGCATGTTTATAATGTTTTAAGCAGAAACTGACGGTAGATGAATTATCTGCACTTCATTTTTCAACTTTTGTGCTGTTGTGAGATGCCAGCGTCACCATCTTTGTTGCTATGGACAAAAGTCCTTTCAAATCTAAAGTAATTGCCAGACGGTAAGACACCTCCCCCTATTTTTTTTTTTCTGGCTGTACATGGACAAGAAAAACATCTCCAATCTAACACTAACACATGTGATTGCTGTACCGATGTGTAGAGGAGAGACCCAGAGCACGACTTTGCAGGAAAAACCCACAGAGACGGCGAGGATATCCGGGACAGACTCAAAGCAGCTTTACAAACATTAACGGGATGCGCTCAACAGCTCTGAGAAGCTTAAAAAGGAAGGGCTGTTTCTTTAGGGTCAGTTCGAACTCTCATTTCTCCAGCAGGGTGGTGACACATGTTCTGCTCCCGGGGAACTGCGGGTAAGGCTGAACAGGAAATGGTCAGAGGAGGTGGATCAATGCCATGTGACTCCGCTGGATGACTTCCTCTATATTTCTCTGGCTACTCGGCTGCTGCTCGCCACAGTTTTGACGTGTTAACGTGTCCTTTTTCAACCCATAATCCTCTGCATCTCTTTCCACTCATATCTCTGACCTCTAAGTTTGAAACGAACCAACAAAAACTCTGGGAATTTTTAGCGTTGACACATCACTTGGCATCATTTTTCCACATTTGTCAAATCTGAAAAACAGGAAACTAGTTGGAAACGAAACCAAACAGAGTGATGGGCGATGCAGTGAATTGGACCACTTTTCCCCCCCCACACTCAGAGTACCCTATGTGACTTAACATTTTCTGCATCTCTCCTAGTCAGGAAAAAAACCAAACAAAAACACAGCTTCAACCCTGCTCTGGGGTGTTCAATAGAAAGAGTACTGGTTTTCGATGGCGCGGGCCCTGCGAGTCCCATCTGCATCATGGTAGTCCTCAGATGAACCACTAGAGGCCTCCAGCAGGCGTTCAGAGCTGTTACTTCTGCTCTGTAACCCTCCTGCTACGCCTCCTCCAGTACCTGGGTCACTTCTGGAAAGGGAAGGAAGGGTGATGGGTGAGGAGGAGGCGCTAGAAGAAAGTGGGGCATCGGAAGGAGGTGCTGCCGTTCCAGAGGGGTGGAGAACTGGCTGGGCCGAATCTGTTCTGCAGGATGCATCCCTGGAAGGTGTGACGACTGGCGTCATGGCAACATCTGCTGCAATTTGTGAGAAGAAGAAAGACATCCTTTCAATATAGGGCACGTACATGAAATACACGAATCTGCTCCGCTGATACGTTTTGTGGGTTTCCACTGGAGATTTGCAAGTAAAAGACTTCTTCATGGAGCAGCATGTAAACACAGGCAGTGTTTGCCTCTTTTTTATCCTTTCTCTTGGTGGGCAACAACACTGGGGCCAAAGACATCCCTGACTAGTGCATCAATAAAGCCTTTTACGCCCAGAATCAGACCTACAGTTTATTTTGCATATGATTGAGCGCATGAGTGTTCGGAGGTCCAGCCTTTCAGAAAACAGAGGGCCTCTTTGTGACCACGAGAGTGAGATGAAGCCGGAGTCTTCGCCTGCATGCAAAACTCCTGCGGTATAATCGCCCCCTCACTCGTCTGCACAGGAGCGCATTTATCCCGTGCCAGGGGAGTGGAGGGCAGGGGCAGTGGTAGTATGGAGGACAGAGGGAGGTCAGTGGGTTTTAGCTCTGCTTCCTCGGTCATTTTCTACGAGCTGAACATTATTCTATGAGAATCCAAAAAGAGCAGTACATTTCCTAAGGAGATCAGGATCAAACCACAGGTACTTCAATTTAGACTGTACCTACGTCCTGAGTATCATAGCTGCCCCCGTTTTACTTCTATACAGTTTTTCAGGCATAACATCAATGAACTGACACATTCATGTGCAGCCAAATGGATAAGAAAGTAAAATAAAAGCGTCATTCAACCCTGCTTATCAGGACATAAGTTATAAGATCTAGCCCTTACCAGTTCTTAAAATCACGTGAAGTCAAGTCATTTGGACAAAAACTGACAATGCAAAGTGTTTTTATCAAACAAATCTAAACCAAAATGCAGAAAAACTGTCAAAAATGAAGAGGGTTAGTACAGCCCACTCCCTGCTAATCAAATGCATTTCATTAATTGATCCTCAGCCAGTGTGCTGGATCGGGGCATTCAGGTGGATGTTAACGCAACGTCAAGAAGGAAAAACATCAGCAATGAGCTCAGCGAATCAATTGTTGCATCCCATCAATGTGATGGGATATAATGCGTTTTCCAAATCATTTGGAGTTTACAATTCTGTAGTTGTGTCTGAACAAGTTGCCAGACGCCAGGAAAAATGTACTGAAAAGATGAGATCAAAGTGGAGATGTTTGGCCAATATGCACAGCCAGACAAGCAAAGCATATCAGCACAAACACATCAAACCAACTGGCAAGCATGGGGGTGGAGGGGTGATGGTATGGGCATGAACTCACCTGTAAGTGCTGTATTCTACGGTCAAATGTGAGGTTATCTGTCTGACAAATAAATATTGGCTGACATAAGATCATAGAGATAAAAAGGGCAGAGCTCAACCTGATTAAAATGCCGTGGTAACAGCAAACAAGAGCTGTGCACCAACGAATAAAATTAAGCATTTTTTTATAATTTTCTGAATAAAAAACCTTCAAACTTAAAAAGCTTGCTTTGCTTTTCATGACTGTAAATACATCACTTGTATCATTGAGGTGCATCTTTTGTTACTTGCTAAAAAAAACATTGAAGTGTTACGTCTTTTTTATTATGGTGCATTGCAGCATGAGGGTGAAAGTAAAGCATGATCTGGCATTCACATGTTTCTATTTTAATATCTCATTAGGATCTGTGAACACACAAGATGGCTTGAAAAGAAGACTAAAGTGATGTGTGTGGAGTACCTGTAGCAGCGCACCGCTGCACCTGAACGTAGGAGCGCAGCGTGATGTCTGCCGAGCCTCCAGATTCAAGGGGGATCGGGTGGGTGTGGAAGTGTCTTAACATGTCCGAGACGGTGTGGAACCACAAGTGGTGGACGTGGCACTGCCCGTTCTCATTAACCGACAAACGCAGGTGCTAAAAGGAGGATGAAGATAAAGAGACAAGAGCATTTTATAAAACAGAGAAATGGTTCTAAACCTATGCAGTGAATGAAAGGACGACATCTGAAAACACACAAGCCACGACAGAGGTCGGGGCGCTTATCTGAGCAGCGTCCTGCTGCGGGAGCAGGGTGACAGAATGCCAAGGCTGACACCAGAGGAAGAGGTGGCAGCTGACACTTCCTAAACCCTGCTGGCAGGATGTGATGTGCGAGGATCACGTTGCACAAGAGAGGCCAGGGTGTTGATATTACCGCAACTTTTCCACAGACAGAACAATTTGCTTTGTTGCGAGCTGTGAAGCTGTGGCTGCTTTTTTAGTTTAAAAAGAACTACACTGAATAGATTCAAGCAATATGTCCTTTGCCATTTATTTACTTAAATTAAACTTTAGATACTCTAAAAATATCTGTAGAGCCCCTAGGGCAGGGATATTCAATTGGCGGCCCACGGGCCACATGCGGCCCGCCAGGAGCTTTTATGTGGCCCCTGGTCATATTTCAAAAAAGGGGGTGTTTGTTGAAATTTTTTTTTTTTTTTTTTTTTTTTTTTTTTTTTTAATAATATTTTTATAACTGGCTACTATGGACTAAAATGGTTGTGCTCAATGCTTAATATAATATTCAAATAAGGAAATCTTGGTGGAAAGTGGTGCTTTGTCATTATGGCATGTTTTATTAAAAGTAGGTCAATATCAATTTCATTAAGTTTGCACAATGCATGATTTCAAAATGAACTTGCATTCAAAATAATATTTCTTTATCTGAATATTATATTTAACATTCACAATTACTAAATCTGGAGACAATTAATACATAATTCATATGTAAACTAGATATATTCAAATGTATAATACAAATGTATTATATTTACTTAAGTCTTCGTCTTTGAGTGCAAAATACATTTTGAAAACCCCCAAATTTTCAAATTGTGCAGCCCTCTCCATACAGTCCTTTTGCAGATGTGGCCCCCGGCCGAATTGAATACCCCTGCCCTAGGGTTTGTCGTGGAAATGACAAGAAACTTCACAACACATAGGTCCACACTTCACCCTCTGCACAACACGCCGATTGGACAACTGTGTAGATTCAGTCAGTCTTTTTTGACATTGAAGGAGGTCGTTAGGAGGAGATACTGTACCGTATATGATTTCTCTTTAGGAATAATTAAGTGTTGAAGAACAAAATGCTGAAGAAACAAATATAAAGTATCAAGAATTAAAAGATCAGAGTGTAGCAGCTTCTCACCTTGGCTTTGCCCTGGAAGTTGAAGGTGAGAACATACTCGCCAGGCCGTGTCTCACTCTGGCGAATCACAAAGAGCCCGTGGCTCCTGGCGCCGCCTGCAAGCACCAGCTGAGCAGCTCGCACCCGAGACAGCGTACCGTGGAACCATGGGTAATCCACCAAGCTCGCATCGCCCTCTGACTCTTTCCCTCCTTCGCCACCACCTGAGCACAGTCACACATACATATCTGTTTTATTTTGTCTTGATAGTCTGGTTTTTTATTTCCGTGTGTTGTTAAGGTTGTTACCTGCAGAGGAGTTGGAGCTCTGGGCCTCTGGGGACTGAAGGAAGCGCTCCAAAGGCACGTGGGACGGGTGTTGGGTGAACGAAGGTTCCCTGCAACGCACTGAGGGGGCGCTGTAATGCTCTGCAGCTGCAGAACACGACCTCTCCGGAGCCCGATACACGCCTAAAAACGTTATTTTAACCATCAGCACATTTGTCAGGATGAAAGGATGAAAGCATGTAAACATGGTGCAACGTGCAGTAGAGAGGAAAGCCTGCGCTCACCCTCAGACAGCAGCTCGCAGCTGCAGGAGGCCACCATGGAGCAGTCTTTGGAGGCCTGACCGTGAGGACAGGAGGCCAGCTCAATGTCATCACCGCTGTCACTGTACACAAGCAGGCAGGTCAGGACAGCCAGAAGAGCGTATATACACATGTGCAAACAAACATCACTCTACCCTAACACACATCTCTACGCTCATCCACATCCTGCAAACACGGACACAAATAATCTTCTGTTTATGTGCTGAGCTGCACCGACAAGCGTCCACTAATACGGGAAACTGAGGAGGACTCTCATGGGTCTAAGATCGCCCATGTTTTTACTCACGCAGCCTGTCAAAAACCCCACTAATTGGATGATTAATGACCGTGTGGTGTTTTCCCTCTTTTTCCCCTTTTCCCTTCTTCTCCACCCCCTCTCTCCATCCGTCCATCCCTCCCCTCTCCCTCCATCTTTGGTCAACAGCAAATATTTATCTGGTGGTTTACCCGGGGTCTATGCAGTCCTGGATGTCAGCAACCCATGAGTTTTTCTGCAGGGAGTCGATGGTTTCCAGGATGTATTCTCCCCCGTTTTCCACCTGTGGAAGGAGCCAAACACTGCAGTTACACACCGAGCCCTGTTCAGGGGGGGATCGCTTCAGGGTCTCACAGAGAAACAGTCCAGTGTTAACTCAGTAGAGACACAGGCTGCCTTCTTTTCCAGCATTTCATCTCTCACTGGTGCACTCGTGTAAAAGCATTTTGCGCAGACCGTACCTTCAGAACAAAGGTGTTGTCTTTGTCTGGCATCTCCAGCGGCATGGTGGTCCTCACCTCCACGATGGCTGACAGAGGGATGCTCACTTTAGGCTTTGAAGACTGGAACACAAATAATGAAGGCATGTGAGAAATAACTTAACACATGAGAAACAATCTGGACATGTGCATACCGAACTGTATCTGACAAAAATAACACGTTTTTAACTCCTGAATTTGCTAAGTAATTTCAGTCAGGATAATAATCCTGTATAAGTTGCTGATATGATTCTTTGAAGGATTTCCCATCATGTAAGTCCAATGGGGGGAAAAAAACATTAAAAAAGAGAAAAAAATTGAGGATGAAATCCCTGAGATGGGACGTGACATGACCAGTGAACAAATTGTTGCATTGTACAGCCGTGGTCCCAAACAGGTCAGTGGGGAAATAAAGATAAACAAATTCTTTCAAAGCTCAGTGTGTTTGTTTTTTTCTTTCTTCTAACATTTGCTTTTTCTTTCCTTGTAGTAAGACAGGGAACAGTTGTACAAAAACAAATCTTGAGGATCAGAAGACCTTTAGAAACAACTACGAGAAGGAAAATGTCAAACTGAACTCCTCTTGAATATATTTTAGACAAGTAACTTGTACTCCCAACAGAATTAATAGGAATCCCGCCCATAAGTGTTTACGGACCCCTATATTAGAAGCATTATACAATAAACAGGAAACTGGAACCTCCTGTGTGCTGAAAGTGGACTGTGATGCACATTTAGTTTTTTCTTTTAGTAATTTCTGCTCTAGAAATCAAATAACCTGGGATTCAGTGCAGCCTGGTTCCAATCTCCTATCACCAAAATCAGAATAAATAATTATCAGTGGCCCAAAGTTAAATTACATCCTGTTTTGCATCCTCCAGGAAGGAACTGCAGCACTTCTAAAAACAGTGTGGGACTTCGTGCACCACAAAGTCCCACATGTTAGTGGTAAAAAGTTTAAGGATCCAAGCCCTCGAGCTTCTGCTTCGCACATGATAAGCAAGAGCAATGATACAGTTGAACTTTGGGGTGAAATCTTGGTAGCAATGCATCCTCATTAAGGGTGAAATAAGACAAAAGCAGGGCCGAGCAGAAAAGAGTTAAACTCCGTCCGCACAGTCTCTTATTTCTGGCTGCATCATTCCTGCTGAATGACAAACAAACACAAAGCAGGAGTTTAGAAAAAGGGCAAACACAGAGACCAGGCTGGCCCCAGAAGGCCCTCTGTGCAGAGTCAGAGGCAGACGATAATCTCAACAGATCCAATGAGCATGTTTGTGCCAGTGAGCTGCATGTGTGCGTACTCATTTATTTCTGTGCATGAGAGGAGAAGCAGAGCAACAGCGAAGCTGTCTGATAGTCTGGCAGAGGCTTATCAGCTGATCTGTCTGGAGTAACACTGTCCTCTTCCAGATCTGCCTGTGCCGCTGGCTGCCGTCCACACCCACGATTCCTTTTGTTAGATCAGATGTCAAAAACCACTTCCTGTATTAAACCATTTGACTACTTCCTGAGCTTCTCTCCTGTCAGTCCATGTCAGTGGGAACTGACTGCTGTAACTGGTGCTTGTAGACAGTGTGGGCAGAAAACTAAAACCACACATAAGGTGGTTTTTTTCTATCTGCAGTCTGTTGTTTGTGGTTAAATGTTGACCTAAAGTTTTTCACCTGTCCATGTCTGAGTTATTTGGAATGTTGTTATGGTAAAGTTGTTTGCAAACTGTTCCCTGTGGTGTTTACGCGCCGAGCAGTCATGTAGAAACAGAAATCTCCAGTCAGGTTCCTGGTCAACTCTGTGGTCACCGTCTCCTGTTCATGAGTTAAAAGCACAGCTACCAAGTGATCCACCACGTTAACCAGATAATTGAGCTTATCCTGCTCATACTTCTCACTGCTGAGCTCAGCCATCGCAGTCTCAGCAGCCCTGACAAGTGTCCCATAAAAAAGTGTTTATATTTGCCAATGTGACTCTGGGAAGATTCATTTCACCAGGTTTCACGTCTGCGCCTCAAACACTGTCACTCCACTTGTGGTTTAAATGTGTGTGTCGTTTAAATCACATTATTCAATGCACCCTGGAGACATCAGCCTTCAGGTGCAAACTTACTTTAATTACACCCAAAGTGACATAACTGAGCCTGAAATACACCCTCACTTAAATTACCATTCATATTTTTGATTTTAGAAATTACAGAAATTATTAGACAATTTAATTTTTTTTATAAATGATTGATGAAGCATTACTTCATCAAAAAATTGTCAAATTTGATTATATGCTTTCCAGACAGGAGGCGTGGCCTCATCTCAGCAATACTTTTTGGATCTGTTTTTGTACCATTTGAAAATATTACAATAAACAAACATAACATTTCTCGTTATAACTCCTCATTTATTTACCTAAGCAACAAAATCCTTTTATTTGGTAATTTTAGGCAAAACGCGTTTCTTTCTTCAAGGTGAGTTTGTGTATCCTAGCGGTGCACATCGCATTGGTATTAAAGGAACCGCATTAAACTGGTTTGAATCATATCTATCGGATCGATTTCAGTTTGTACACACTAACAATAAATCTTCCCCACATAAAAAAGTCATGCATGGTGTTCCACAAGGTTCTGTACCTGGTCCAATTCTGTTCTCTCTTTACATGCTTCCTTAATATCATCAGGAGACACTCCAATTATACTTATCTATGAAGCCGGATGACTTAAATCAGCTAAATAAACTTCAAGCTTGACTCAAGGACATAAAGACTTCGATGACCTGTCATTTTTTAATTATTGAACACAGACAAGACTGAAATCCTTGTGGTCAGCCCAGAACACCATAGAAAGGCATTTTTGGGTAATACACCTACTCTGGACAGCTTTATTCTGGCCTCTAGCACCACTGGAAAGAATATGGGGGTCATATTAGATCAGGATATGTCCTTTAAAGCAGCATAATGTAACTTTCAGCTTTTGTTGAGTTTGGCGGCTCCTTTGGACAAAAGCGGTAGTGCTTTACCACTAGTGTGGCAGGGTTTCTACCATGCACCTCAAAGTTACATAGTGCCAGTGAAGGCGATACAGACCCCTCAGACCATGACAGAGGTTCATTAAACCTGTTGGAAGTTGATGTACCATCACAATGACTCTGGAAATATTATATTAAGGTGGAAAAGTTACATTGTGCTTTAAATCCCACATCAAGCAAATTTCAAGAACTGCCTATCTTCATCTACGTAATATTGCCAAAATCAGACACATCCTGTCACAGAAAGATGTTGAAAAAAATAGTACATGCCTTTGTCACCTCAAGGTTAGATTACTGTAACTCTTTGTTATCAGGCTGTACCAGCAAGACGCTAAAGTTCCTCCAGCTGGTTCAGAATGCCGCCGCTCGTGGAACTGGGAAAAGAGACCATATCACCCCAATACTAACCTTCTTACACTGGCTCACTGTAAAAGCCAGAATAGAGTTTAAAGTCCTCCTCCTCACCTATAAAGTCCTGAATGGTCAGGCTCCATCCTAGCTCCTAACTCATAGTTCCCTACTATCCTGCTAGATCTCTGCACTCACAGAATGCAAGATTACTTGTGATTCCCAGTCTCCAAAAGCAGAATAGAGGGAACGCGCATGACGTCACAGATGGGTTACGCCCACTGAGTGGCAGAAAGACTGAGTGGCAGCGTAGACTTTCAGTTTGAGCACTCGAAAACATCTAAAATGGGACAGAGCTGTTGTGCAGTCGACTGTACTCATAGATTTAGCAAGAATTTGGAGTTATCGTTTTACAGACTGCCGAAAAATAAGCTTGAGAGAGACAAATGGATCGCTGCAATTTGCTGAAACAACTGGATCCAGACACCAAAACGTGGATTTTCGTTTCCCATTTTGTATCAGGTAATGTTGGATTTTTTTTTTTGAGCTTTTGGGTAGCTAACGTTAAACGGTCAAATCATAAAGTTCGGTGTCCTCATCACTTTAATTTCTACAACAAATCCTGCTTTGAAGTCGGACCAAGCATCAACACTTTTGTAAGCCTTCAAGCTTTGCTTCGTGTATTTCCCCGGCGTAGAAATTAAGTACAAATAAATATCAGGAAACTGGATTCGTGGCCAAATATTAATGTCCATGAACCACTGGTTCTTGGGGTAACTGTACGGGTCACTGTCAAGTCCAACTGCCTTTAATTTAAGCTCATAATCGGCTGTTATCCCATCTTTTCCACTAGTTGCAGCTGTTTTTTTTATCTCTGTTTTTCGTGTTGTGAAGCGTCATGAGATGACCTTTGTTATGATTTGACGCTATACAAATACATTGAATTGAATTTATGGGAGATCGCAGAGTGGATACATGTTAACTTGGTGTTGACATCAGCGTTGCCATGCTGATATCTTACTGTACATCCGAAGTAGTTAAAAGTGTAACTTTTTGCATTGTTTGATTGTGCTCTTGGTTAGCAAGAAATCATTTATTTTTTAATTTCTATGACTTCAAATTCGAAACTAATAAAGTGAAGAACTCAAACAAAATCTACCTAAAATCTACTTTTAAATAATATTTGCTGAGGTGTGCTCAGTTGGAAAATACCATTTTCACATAAATTTTAAAAAAGGAAATAAAAAAAGTAGTTTCAAGTTGACTCCACTTCCACTTTACACTGTACGTACTAAATGTGTCTCTGGGTGGAGTAAACCGGGGCGTGGGTCATCTCAGGTCCTCCTGCTGTGGTGTAATGTAAGCGCTCGGAGAGCTGCAGTGTCCCGTCTCTGCCATACGGAGCAACTGGCGGATTGATGACCCCGGCAGGGACGGAGCCAGAGCCAGAGCCAACAGCAGCAGGAAGTGAGATTTTATGTGTCGGTTTATGTCTCCGACGCTGTGCACTGCTACGATTTTAAAGATGTGAATAGGACGGTGGTGATAAAGCTGCTCAGTCTGTGGAGCAGGCTCGTAAAGATGTATATGCTTCATTATTTAGCTGTCGTGGTGGTAATCGCCTCTCTGAGGTCCGTCTGGGTCTCAGCTTCGTCACAGACGGATAATCATTTCCCCTTGCGGGGATGCTGATAGAACGTAACATGTGAAACTGCTGAAGCACAGTTATTACGTTCGATAAGTGCTCTCCATGGTTTTCACTGACTTGACAGAGTCCAAGTGACTACACAAAACTATTTTGGTTCTTCTTATCGGTTTTGTCACTGCAATCCAGCTCGAGATGAGGAAGCAATCAATACATAAACACAAGAGAAACTTTGATATCCTCTTGCTTTATAGAAATCAATGTAAAAAGCTTCCTTTCCTCTCTTACAGCCTCTGCTTTTCTTTGCCAGCTCCTTCTCTCTCTCTCTCACGTCTGCCTCCCACCTGTCCCCACTGACTCCAACCCCCCCTTCACAGCATCAGTCACGGCCCCACCAGCCATGATCAAAGGTTGCGGGCAGATTTATACACACTCAGCTGCGCAGTCTCATGGCCTACTTAAGGTCAGGGGCAACGATCTGGAAATCTCATATGGGCAAATGTGAAAGGTGCATGCACGCTCAAGAGCATGTGGACTGACCCGCGTTTTTCAGCGCTGAAAGGGCTGAATATTAAACTGGGATTCCACATAATGCAACAAGTGACATTTTTAAAAAGTCATGGCGAAACTGGGTTGATGCTCTTAATCTTGCAAATGTGAAGGATTTTAATCTGCTGGGAAACTGCTGTGTTGGTCGGACTGAACTCTGGGAGGTTCAAGTTGTAAATTGAATGGGTTAATGTCATCTTTATCATGTTACTTGCATTTGTTTAACTGACCACGGTGTCCATTAGGGGTGGGCAAAAATATTGATACGGCAATATATCGCGATACATAGTCTCCCGATACGATATCGATATTCAATGTATGTATCGCGATATATTGTCGTATAAATATTTTTGCACACCCTTAGCTGCACTTTATTTTGTGATTTCAGTGTGGGTGAGACACTGCATTTTATTTTTGTCATTTTAAGTCAGGGGCAAGTAGCTGTACTGTATTTTTGTGATTTCAATTTCAGTGTGGGTGAGACACTGCATTTTATTTTGAGTATTTTGTATCTAAGAATAATGCACACACTGCACTTTTCATTGTGTTTCAGTGTGTTTTTTCATGCAAATATGTTGCATAATTAAAATGGAAAGTTTGAATTACATTGTTTTGACTCGGTCTGTCCAATGCATTATCACTATCATCTGATGTACATATATACAACTTGGATTTTAAGAGGTGTAATGCATTTTTAAATTTTTCAGTGAACTATGTAGAATATCGCAATATATCGCATAATCGGGATATCGCAATTTGTATCGTATCGTGGCTCAAGTATCGTGATGCGTATCGTATCGTGAGGTCCTTCCCAATACCCACCCCTAGTGTCCATGTGTGTTTATGTACCTTGGGGGGAACGTAGAACTCCAGCAGGAATTTCTCCCCTCCTTCGTCCCTCTTCGTCTTCCTCAGCAGCAGCCGGCACTTCTGCCACTGCGCTGCTCCCATACAGTTCGTGTCATCGGCCACCATGTACCTCAGCGCTCCCTCCCTCTGGATTTCCAGTAACTCTGCCTTGTGGCCCTGGGAACCCCTGGGCAGCCGCAACTTTTGGGACCATCTCTCTCCTCCTGCTTCTCCTCCTCCTCCTCCTCCCACTGCCCCGTTCACCTTCCTGCTCCCAGAGGGGGCTTCTGGTTCAGGGGAGGCCCGTCTGTGCCACATCTCCTTCACCCCGTCCACCACACAAAGGCTCATGTTCCTCAGGGAGAAGCCTTTCTTGAAGCGAGCCTTTGGGTGACTGACTGACACGTCCTCTGAGCTGCGGGACTGTCCCAAAGCAGACACCTTGTGAGTGGCCTGAGGGCCCCGGGAGGCGGCGGTGCCGCCGCCTCCCCCGTCTAACCCTCCCCCTCCGCTGTCCATGCTGTCCAGGGACTCACTTGAAGCCCCAGCGTCTTTGCGCCTCTGATAAAGGACGTGACCGTAGGACAGCGGGCACCCCTGGATTCCCAGAAAAGGAACAATGCTGTACTTGGGTGCCGCGTTGGCGCCGTCCTCCCCCGGCGAGGACGTCTGGCTCTCTCTTGCCTGGGTCAGCGCTGCGGAGAAGCACTCCAGGAAGTGGTGGGCAAAGTGCTGTGAGAAGCTCGCATCAGCACCGGGCGAGTCGTAGCAGGGGTTCTCCGACAGGAACCGTTGGAACTTGTCAGCAAAGTCTGCGGCAGACGCTCGCGCATGGAGCTCACAGAACTCTCGCCAGTCCGGCAGTGGGCACGAGGAGGAGAGCTCCGGGCTACCAGGCACCACCGCTCCGTTCATCACTGGGCCATCCCAACCCACCAAGGAGAGGCTGAGGGGGAGGAAGAGAAGCAGAGTGTTAATGCAGCTGCATCTGTGCAGCTACTGGAGCACAAATGACACAGCTGTGAGACAACGTGCATGTATGGTATCATTTAACACAAAAGACAAGCCACTGAAGCAGATTATGGACCTGCTAATGTTTGTTAGCCTTGCTTTCTGTGACATGTTTATCAAGAAAAATGGCTAAAGTTCTGTCTTGTATTTTACATTTGCTGATTTTTTTTTTCTTTCCATCTTTGCATAATAAGAAAATGTGCAATTTAACATTAAAATAGGGGGACAGTGAGACAGTCCATCTTCAGGAAAAAAAATTTGACCCCAATCCCTAAAATAACCTTGATGACAATTTTATTTGAGTTAACAGTTCAATATTTTCCAATATCATCAAAAGAAATTTGAAAAACACGTGCTTTAAGTTTTGTGATGTTATATTTTCTAGAAAATCTAGCATTTTTTTCTTCTTAACAAGATCCAAGCCGTCAAAAAATCCATCTGTAAAATACATTTCCATTTTAATATAATCAATACATAAAACCCCACGCACTGAATTCCTCCGAAAGCAGCTCTGAGAAAAATAAATAGATAAACAGAATTCAACTAAAGCACAAGCAACATGCCGTGTCACTGTGGTGGGAATTATTCATTTTGATGAGTCCAAAAACTGTGACAGCTCAGGATTACGGGCACGTCACGAAGGTTTGAAATCCCTTTAAGAACAAATTCAATATGACAACAAGTCAAAAGGAAATGATCCAGAGAGCTCAGCTGCCGGTAGTTGTGAGCGTCATCATCCAGCTGATGATTTCTGACATACAATCAGATTGTTTTAATTTTCCACAGTTGTGTTCAGTCAAAGAAGGTTAACAACAACAACTTTGAATGCAGTGCAAACACATAATAATGCTCTTCCTTTTCATGCCCTGCCGTTCTCGCAGGCCGTTTTGTATTTGTTTTAAGCACCAACGGTTCCCAACAACTCCTTCCTCTGCTTGCCAGCATGTGTGTTTGTGTGATTCAGCTTCCTCCTTCACAGACCCCGGCTCTGCCAAAGCACATCACATCACAGTGAAAAGCTCTAACTCAGAGTCGTAATGACATTGCATCAGTAGCAACATCAAATGACAGTTTTCGGCCCCCTCCCCAGCCTCTCTGCCTCTGCACATCAACGGCCGACGCATCTGCGAACAGCGCCAAACAATCAGGCACATCTTGGTTTGATTATTGCTGCAGAACACGCAGATTAGACGAAGATGTCGTGAGTGGGCAAGCTGGGCAACACACGCTCTGGGACGGCCAACAGTCCCTGAACCGTGAAGGAGTATTTTCAGAGCTGCTTTTAACAGTTCGTAAACAAAATTAAATCAGGCTAAAATAGTACGATTAAACCACATCAGTGAACACATTTGCACTGCAGACTTTCCTGGGATTTCTCTTCCAAGCTGCTTTATTGTGGTTTTCAAGAGCGTCAGTGTAGGTTGCAAGTACAGAAAGGATTAGCAGAAAAGGAAAATAGAAAAAAACACATCTACGCTGGAACGGGCCACTCGCTTTAGTGTCTCAGAGATCTCAAACAAAACAATTGACCGGATCAGAGGAGAGAATATAATAAAGGAAAAGTGCACAGCAGTGCGGCGAGCTCTTTGAAAACATTTGTGAGCTCATTGTGTGAAGAAACTCAGGGATGCTGAGACGTAGTGTCAAGATTTCACAGGAAGATTGTGATACGGACACTAGAAAGTGAAGGAAAGGGTGGGATTAAAGAATAACAATAAAAGAACAACAGCAAAGGAAATGTTTTTCTTGTCTCCATGGATCCACGGTTCCCACAATGTGGATACTCCACTTATTTAACCTCCTTTCTTCACCTTGGGCACGCTTGAGCGCTTGTGAACACGTCTACATTTTCTACATTTCTGTATAATAGATATGGCGCACAACATAATTAGACAAATTAGATTAATTAAAGTTATCAATACATATAAGGTCATGAAAAAAACATGTTTCTGATACAGTTTTACATCTCAAAGCCTATTAAAAAAGTAATCTCGTCCTTATAAGACCTTAAAATGAAATACTACTTCAGATAAACAATAACACATGACACAAAACTGTCACCATATACACAACACTTAAGACAAAATGCTTTAAAAGCATGTGAAGCAGTACACCTTTACTGGTCTGGACCCTTAAGATGTGTGTTAACATAATGCCAAGGAGGAAAGACATCAGTAATGATCTTCAAATAGGACTGGTTGCCGTCACCAATCTTGGAAGCGTTTCCAGGCCGTGTCCGAACACGTTGAAGTCTATCATTCAGAGTCAAGAGAGCTTATTCACAAGTGGAAAACATGTTAACATCAGTTTTCACAGAACAATGTCATTGTTTTTAATCAAGTGTCATTCTTGTCATGAATTCTTTTTAGCTTTCTGATCCTTGTATGTTTTATGTTTATTTCTTGTTTTGATATATTTTTTTTGTAAAGTTACTTGTCCTTGTATGTATTTTCTTTTATATGAAACTGAATTTATTTTTCTGTTGCTATCTTGACCAGGACTCCCTGGCAGAAGAGATATTGTATCTCAATTTGACTTTCCTGGATAAATAAGGGATAAATGAAAAAAAAACAAACATTTCAAACAGTTGCCAATTTTGTTCTGGGGTCGGTCTCAGCAAGCTCGCCCTGTAAAAGTGTAATAAACTACGGGATTGAGCTAGCATGTTAGCTGTGATCGATGAGAAAATGACAAGTATGGCTTGTTTGGAAAGGTTTCTATGAGAAAAGCTATTCTATTATTCTCTTTCATTATTATATTATATAGTATAACGTCTTTTCTTTCATCATCTAACGTTGTGTCCATCAGATTTTTTTTAAATCACAAAATCCTCGATTTAAAAAGTATCTACTTATTCTTTTACAAGTCATGTTTTGTTTTTTTCCTCTTCAGGAAAATCCATTACTGAATATCTGTAGAAGAAAAAGCATGTGAGCCCTCATGGTTAAAGGAGAAACTAGTCACTTGTTTTCAGTGCACCAGGTTCTAGGAACCAAGGCATTCCCAGCCTAGCCAAGAGATATAATCCCTCCACTGTGTCTTGGGTCTTCTCCCAGTTAGAGATGCCTGAAACACCTAAACAGAAGCCCGGACAACCTCAATGGACTCCCCGAAACATGAAGCGCTACTCCGAGTTTCTCTCAGATGATTGAACTTCTCTCCGTCTCTGAAGAGAAGTTGAGAAACACAACACAGGAAACTCATTTCAGCTACTTGTATTCACAATCTTGTTCTTTCAGTCACTGCACACAGTTTGTGACCATAGGTGATAATAGGAACCAAATATCGATCAACAGAGTCTTGCCATTTGGCTCAACTCTCTCTTTACAATAACAGAGCAGTCTGCACCACTGCAGAAGTCGCACACTCCCCATGTCAATACCCTGTTCCTCCCTTCATTTGTAAACAAGAACCCAAGATACTTAAGCTCATCTACTTGAGGCTACATCTCCCACGGACCTGGATAAGGCAAGTCATCCTTTGCTGACCTGAATCTGAAACCCTGGTCTAAGATTTAGAGATGCTGATTCTTATTCCAGTCCGTTGGCTGCAAACCGCTCCACCCAGAGATGAAGACCCTCACTTGATGAGGACAGGACCAAATAATCTGCAAAAAGCAGCTGAGATCACAACGCCACTGTACAGGAAATCCTCAAATCTGACATGCAAACCCTCCATGAATCACCGCCTTGTACGTTGTGGTGGGGTTTACACGCTTGAATGATCCAAGGAAGTTTGTTGTCCAGTCGAGTTCAGAGCAAACAATCCACATGGGTTCATCCTCCTGTGGGCTCACCGTCTGAAGGAGAGGCCACATATGGACTGGGTGCAACACGTTTTTGATAGTAAAGTTATGGGACGTAGTGTGCTGATCCTCGGCTGATGAAATTCTGATCAACTAAAGAGATTATAGAGGAACTCACAAAAGGAGAAGCTGACGTTCATCTGGTGAGAAAAGGTCAGCAAACAATCTCTAGAGTGAGGACTCCACCAATCCAAAGTCAAACACATGGTTTTCAAATGTAATTGATTGGTTTGTTAACTTCTCCAGAACAAGTCGCCCAAATCTTCCCAGAGACAAAAGGGTAACGTTGATATTATAAGTTCAAAACATGCTTATTTCTAAAACAATGACAGTACTGGCCACCATAAAACTGTATTGCCTTTTCTCAAATACTTTAAATTGTTTCACAATTTCCAGAAATTAATTTTTTAAAGTTGGATCCTGAGTTAACTCAAGCGCCACTGCAGTATCTGGTTTAAAAGTCTCAATTTAAGATGTAAACTGTATTGTGGATGTTTTCTTCCACAAAGGGGAGCACTTTGGTCTCCCGTCATCAGGTGACGTCGTCACATCCTTGGGTTTGACAAACATCGGCAAAGAGTCGCTAAATGTTTTGACATAAAGGTAACATTGGTTTCCTCTCATTCATAAACCCATGGACCTAAACCATTCATCACAGTGCACTGTTGCAATAATTACACCCCCACCATGTGTGAGGGAATGTGTGTAGGTATGTGTGTGTGTGTGACAAGGAAGTCAATACCCATTGAGCTATTTAAAAACCTGCACTAGGCCAACTTTCCATCCGTTCAGCAGAAAAACAACAACTCACAACGAGGTGCATTTCTAAAACTCCTGCCCTTCCGCAAAGATGAGGATGTGCCTCGCTCAAGGATACTGAACTGTAAGCTGCAACACACACACACACAAACACACACACACACACACACACACACACACACTGAGTCAGCATGAAACTCAAGCCATGAGACTCTGGAGGAAGTGGACTGCATTATGGTTTTCTGAGGCTCAGCAGACTAGTGAAAAAGCACACAGGATTTAAAAAATGACAAAGAGGGCAGAAACAAGAAAAACCCACGTGTTGGTGGTGATTTTTGCTGAATATAACATTTCCACAGCTGAACAGTTCAACGCTGTCTGATTCTCCTCTGCATACTGCAACATTTTCAGCAGGACCCAGGTCTGGACTGCAGGTGGGTCAGTACAGCACACGCTCTGTTGTAAGCTGTGCAGGATGAGGTCTGTCCTGCTGAAACCACCACAAACCTCTCAGACATGTGGATGGAAGTGTATGTCAGTCCAACGTTTGCAGTATACATCTGCATCAGTGGTACTATCATATATAAAAGTACAAGTGCAAGTCACGTATACTATGAGCAGTGACACAATGTCAGAGACCATGGCTATTCTTCTGCACAAAGTTGATATACGAGTTTCTTCTTGCTAGTACAGTTTTGGGTTATATTTCGGGATGCATTTAAACTTATTTTTTTTTTTAAAGTTTAAAGTTTCATATCACAGCAATAGCGACCAAAAAAAAAAAGAGAACTTATTTCCAGTAGCAGCCTAGCTAAACCTGCAGATCGACCGTTGACCTTTAAGGTCTATAAATAAAACCATGTTGTGAGTAATTATAGTGCCACAGTGTTGGAGTTCTTTCTCTATACATGTCTTCCTTTATTTCACAAACCAAAATATACTCTCCTGAGAACTGGAGTAATCTAGCACCATGCTGAAGTGTGCCACAAATTAGATTTTCACATTACATTACATTTAATCAGACACTTTCATCAAAAGCGACTTAACACAGGAGAATACAATCAAGCGACAGTAAGAGAGTCGATCACAAAGTAAATGTGGTGAGGTCAGCGTTCACATACGTGCAGCTAAGACGACACTCAGGTGCAGTTAAGTAAGCTGAAGAGCAAATGCAGTTCACAACAGAGGGTATTTTTGGAGGAGAAACATTTTCAAGAGCTTCTACAGCATAGAGAGATGACTCTGTGCTTGTGTCCACGGGTAACTCGTTCCACCAACGTGAGACGTGAGAGGACAGTCCCCACTGAGATCTCCTTGTGTGAAGAGAGGGCAAGGCCAGTCGGTGCTCATTGATTGTTTTAGTGATAATGCAATAGACATATTTTATTGTTTATAGCATTGTAGCAACTTCGTGCCACTGGGCCAATCCTCCACCCTGCCACAAGCATAAAGAGTAAATATCTGTCACATTTTATACATTAAATTTGGCATTTTTTAATTTTATTTTTGTAGAACTTGGTGGCATGTTGATGTTGATTAACTGAGGAACTTTGATGTTTTTGTATTGACTTGCAGTTTCTTCATATGACTACAGCAGCCACACATTTTTTTTTTAAAGCATGATATTTAACCCTTTGAGTTTTAGCTTTGAAAAGCTTGAGAGGGAAACCTGAACTGCTCCTTTCACAGGTCAGCACACAGAAATCATTGGAGGGTAGAAAACCAAGACAAGGACGCAAAAGTTGCAATTGGAGCATCTCTCTGGCTTCATTGCTGCAAGTCAAATGTGTACACATTGTTTTCTCATTTCTTTCTAATATTCTTGCACAATTACTTAAAAGTGATTCTGGATGGAGACATTGATTTAAAATCGAGTATTTTTATATTGTTTCAGTTACGGACCTGAGTGCTGTTTCCATCAGTGGCATGTTTTTTGCTCCACGAGCCAGCTGGCAAAACAATCAGTGAGTGTGTGGAGGCGGAGGAGACAAGGGGAGCATAAAGAGAAGGAGGCATACAGGAGGACGGGACACGGGGGGGCAAGGCCCCATGTAGACTCTCACATCACCACAACTCTCCTGTCAGACTTATTTTCAGCTCTGAACCTCAAATAAATGAGCAAATGGGCAAATGAGAGTCATGGGGAATCAGTGAATGCTCACCTCCAACTTTCAGGTCTCAAAAAAAAAAAATCCTTCCTGCATTGCTCCCCTATCTGTTGTAAAATATCTACGGCTGTGCCCCCTCCTCCTCCTCATGGTTCCCACCCAGGGGAGTGGGGCAGATATCTCTGTCAGATGGTTTGGAGTTCTGTCTGTAACACTAAACTGACCGGGGAGGAGAGGAAAGAGACTTTGCTGCACAGGGAGAAGCGATCAGCTGCAGCCTGCAAAACACATTGTATATGACCCTTTCACTTCACCTCCTTTGCAGAGCCCTCGCAGGACTCAACTGTCCTGTGAGGAGAATTGCATATGCGTGATGAATACTGCCATGTTGTGAGTAGTAATAGAGAACCCTGAGATGATGCTGCAGATACAATACTGTTGCCATGCATGACGTATGGACACGGGTTCGTGTTTCTGAAGCTTTTATAGACAAACATTGGGCAGTGGTTGAAGAGACTCTCATATCCTGTATGCCTCAAGCTGCCTCACGCCTGCAGCACACCCACTGTGATTGAACGATGAGGATGATTGGTGATGTTGCACTCCCACCCCGGGGAGTTCGGGCCGAGCTGTGATTTCTAAGATTAGCCTGCTCCATGGCACAGCACACGGTTGCTGGGAAAAGCACGCTCAGTGCAGGACAGCAATGTACGTACACAGCCTCTTTAACACTCTGTGAAGCCAGTGATCAAGTGCTCATATGCAAGGTGTAACTATAGTGCAGCTAGAGATATGGGCCAAGGATGTTTGAGGACACCGCATAAGGAATAACAAAGTTGTAACCTTTCTGAGTGCATCGTTAGTTACTAATGATCTGCACATGTACAAGTAGGAGCATGAATATGAATATATATATATATATACAGTATATATATATATATATATATATACATATATATATATATATATATATACATACATACATACATACACACACACACATATATATATATATATATATACACATATATATACATACACACACACACCTACACACACACACACACACGCACACACACACACACACACACGTTTCTAAATATCTGAAAAATCTATTATTATTTAGTGATTAAACTTTGGAAGGAGGGTCTTTGTGCAAGAAAAGCAAAAGGTTATTTCTCATTGGACACGCACACTTCATAATTATGCACTTAATGATATCTACGTTGCGAATACAACAAATTATTTTAGCAGCCTCCTGATGTCTAGATTCTTACAACTGACCTCATCACTTACAACAATGAGGACATTCTACCTTTATGTCAGAGACACCCTGCAGAGTACGGCCTGCACACGCCGCCAGACGTTCACAGGACAAACATAGATACTAATGACCATACAAAACTCACATCTTGGAATCAGCAATGCAAAAAAAAAAAACAACAAAACACACATGTATTGGTACAAGAGAACACCATATAAGCATGAGGAGCATATTCAAGCTCCACACAGAAATGGCCCGACTAAGATTCAAATCGGGTGTTACGTGATGGTAACCAGCACATCACTGATCTGCTCCTGACTTGACAACACAACCTTATCTTCCTGAGCTCATGACATTGCCAAGGAATGTGATGTTTTTCTTACCATTACGTGATTCAAAACTGTAGTGTTTTGGGTGTTTGTTTTTTGTAGACAAGATAAAGACTCTGAAGATGTCCTCTTGGCTTTGTTAGGTCTGCAAACTCCAGTCTACTTTTTAGCATAGCCATCGTTTCCAGTGCTCATTTTTCTTCGCTGTTCCTTTAAATAATTGAAATAACAGATTGGTAAGAAAATATTGAAAATGAAATTAAGACTGATTGTGCAGCAGTAGCTTGTGGAGTGAAGATGTAGATACCAAATGTACAGGCTGAAAGAGCATGGGAAAATAGGTGATAGAGAAAAAGAACTGATCCACCTAAGAAGTCAAAATACAGATAATGTACCTGGGTATGTAGAGGACTGTGTGTGAGTTCACTGAAAATAAAGACAGGAGCTATGAAAGGCAGCTTTAACGCTGGATAAGAAGACAGAATGGCAGACGGAAGAAAACCCAAAGACGATGCAGACACGAGATAAGAATCCCAGGAGAGAGATGGAAGATATAGAGGGCAGACGGGGGAGGGGGATCTGACGTGGTAGCAGGAGAAAGAGCAGGAGCAGGGGTCAACAATGATAGACTCCAAGATTCACCTACTTTTAGATCTGTTGACTTCAGAGCAGCCGGTCCACAACCTTTAACCCGACCACTGATAACCCCGTCCCCCCTAAAATGAGCCTGATTGTTCCCCGGGAGCGTTCTTCTACCAGTCCTAACATGACACAGAGCCCTCCAGACTAGAAAGTGTGTACTTCTGCTGTGATGCTGGAGGGGTGGTGAAACACAGACACACATTCAGGAAACTTTATAGTCCTGATGTAGACACTGCTTCACCCAACTGCATACAGCTATTCTGTGAGGCAGAGACTCTGTGAACATTATTTGGAGGCAGACAGATCCAACCTGTGATAAGAATCCAGACGTGATGAGAAAAATGGAGAACTCCCGAGCACCCAATCAGCAAAGTGCTCACCAGTTCACCTCTTGGGGGATTTTTCCAGCCACTTCTAATAATGCAGGTAGCAGAGTCTCATCACACAGATATTAAACACATTATTTAGCGCGTACTCTTGAGGCAGGCTGTCCTCTCCTTCTCTCCCTCTCACAATCCCTCTCTCTCTCCCTCCCTCTCGCTTCCTCTGGCGAGCACTGACAATGTAAATGTGGAGTGAGCTCAGGCATCCATATGGCAGCCGGCGATAAAGAGGACGTAGCGTGTGGGAGATGCACGTTGCACCGCTGACTCCCATTTCCTGTCTCTCACCCACCAGGTCTAACTAATTCCACAGATGACCACGGGGCCTCTCACAGATAAGCTCACGCACGGAGAAATATTACGACCTGAGCGAGCGCCGTGCGTGTTGGTTAATAGAAGACATGGGTTTTTAATTTCGCTAATGTGAAAAGCTGCTTGTTGATGTTGTCAACCGGGAAGCCACCACCAGAGCCGCTGGAGTAAAGTTATACATCTTTGTGGTGTTTTTGGTAGATAACTCAAACCCTGAACCTATGGGATATACTTAAATATAAAGAGCCGAGAAAAAAAAGGAAAAAAAAGCATCTTTTTATTTTACATGATGGAATTCAACTAATAATTTTGTTCTGATTGCAAATCAACTGACTTTCCAGCACTTTAGTACTATAAGCTTGCATGCCCTTTATTTTAAATCATTTGAGTGCTACAGAAAGACTACCGGTAATCCATGCCTCAGTTACTTCAGGGTTGGACTAGTGCAAATCTCTGCTGTCCCCAAAAGTCTCTGAAAAGACTCCAGCTGATCCAAGATGCCGCAGCAAGAGTTCTCCTGAGGATCAGCAGGAAAGATCAGATTTCTCCACATGTAGTGTCTCCTCACCGGCTTCCTGCAAAACCGAGGATTGAATTTCAAGTTCTCACACAGAAAGTCCTTGTAGCGCTATATTATCTCAACATAGCACTTTGCTCTCAAACTGCACGTGCACTTGAAGCTGGAGTTTCCAAAAGTAGAATGGGAGCCAGTCTTCAGTTATCAGGCTCCTCTCTTGGGGGACCAGCTCCCATTTTGGGTTTGGGAGGCAGACACGCTCTCACTTACATTCAAGATCAGGCTTTTTAATAAAGCGCATGGTTAAAGCTGGTTCTGATGACCTTGAGCCACCATTTGTAGTTATGCTGCCACTTGGACTGCCAGAGGATTTCCCATGATGCACAAGCACTTTTCTCACTCAGCTCCCTCCACACGTAAATGCAAATATTGCTGTTATTAAATTTGTGTCTCTCTCTTTTTCTTTGTCTTATAAAAGGCAGCGTTTCACCATAAGTCTGGTTCTGCTATAGGTGTCTTCCTCACCACAGTTGACAGCTGTGCCCTTCATGCTCAGGACAGGACTGGATTTAATTTAAGATCTGATGCAAACCGCTGGTTTCCTTTGGTAGTCTTGTTTTTAAAAATGAACCCAAAATGAATATAGAAATGGGTTTAATTCAAAAGGAACAGGATCGAAATGGATTACCACTAATTGGATTTCATTCAGATCAAATTGGATTATAAGTGGACCGAATTGGGTTTAATTGGACTGTATATAATTGGACTTGTATTGAAGCTGTTTATTTTCTCTTTAAAGTGCCCTGAGATGACTCCTCTCATGAACTGGCGCCCTATAAAACAATCATGGCCGACCAATGTGGTGGACAAACTCAAAATACAAAAGCAAGAACCTTTAGATGTAAATAAACCATTTTGAATAAAACACAGCACAGTAAGAATATTCTTTCAAAAATAGAAAAAAAGATAAAGTCTGGGAGCAGCTTAAACATTTTTCAAGGTCTGAGTGGTTTCTGCTCCAGAGATTAACAACTGCCAGCGCAAAGGCTTGATCGCCTGTGTGTGGATCTCAGAAAATCTAAAAGCATCTGCCTGATGAACCTCACTGCTTTCAGTGTGGGATGATGATCCAATTCATTTAAAAGGCACGTATCAAGCCATGTTTTTGTTCATCCCCTTCAACATGTGTAGTCTAACATGTCAAACCGTGTCTTCTAAAAGATTGATGTTTATTATATGTTTATTATGGCTGAAGGACGACAGTGTCAGCAGGTATCATCAGATTATTAAAGTTATGCAAAGATCTACACAGCATGATTATGTCATGCTGGACTGAACTGTACTGTAAAGTTTAGGAGGAGTCTGATTAAATGTTATTGGAAACAGCCTCATGACATGTTCGCAGGGAGGTAGTGGGGAAAAAAATAACACAAAAAACACAGAAACATAGTTAATTATAACATGCTGTCAGAAACACAACATCAATGCCACGGATTAGTGCTATGAGAGTACATAACATGTTTTGTGGTGATGTAGTGGATTACATGGGGTTCTTTAAACATCTTAACACAAAAGCTTAGGGGAAGTCTTGCAAGATTGACATTTACTGTAATAACTGTCAAAACAGTAAAATTATATTTTTGGCAAATGGCACTTAAATATGTAACCAGAAAAGCAACATATAGGACAGGATTGTGTAATTTAATTGAGTAACAATTAAGATAATAAGCTTCATTTCTTTTTATTTTTTTATGGGAAACAGCTAAGTCAGAACCTGACAGAGATATGAGGCGTCTCCAAGGATGTCATCAGAATATGTCAGAGAGAAAAAAGAATTTGGCTTTCCGGCCTAACTGCTGCTAAAAAATATTGGTAGTACGGTGGAAACCACCACATACTCTATCACTGGATCACTGGTGGATCTTCTGATGGATATTTTAACCCTCTCTGTTGCACGGTCTCATGGAGCAAAAGAAAACGCCTTAAAATCCTGGTCAGAAGCATCAGAGCTGTGAAGTCTTGCCTATAAAGGGGGTAACGGGGACAGGATGGTGCAGATCACTCACTGGGGTGGGAGGGTTTTTCTTTTTGTTGATTAATTGCTAGTATTGGGATGTGTATGTGAGGGTGTGCGTGTGGATGTGAATGTGTGTTTGTGTGAGGTCAAGAAGGAGACAGACAAGTATAAATATACAGTACATGAAATGTTTTTGTTTTGTTCTAACTGTTGTAATATATTTATGCCCCTGTTTTTTGCGTTTGTTCTTTTCAAATGTATAGTGGACATGCTACAACAAAATGTATAGAGCTGTGCCTGTGACGGTCTGCCTTTTTTTTTTTAAGTTGGCATAAGATAAATAAAAAATTGTTAACAAAAAAAAAAAAGGAATATGTCAGAGAGTTTATCTCCTCTCTGTGAATGGGGCTGAATCCTGTTCAGGTCAGACATGAACTGTCTCTCTCCTGAAGCCCGTGAAGAGATACCCGAGAGAAAGTCAATAGCAGGTCTGAAACAGGCCTCGCAGGCCCGGAGAGCCGCTGCTGGACTCATGAATGGGAGTGAGCAGATCCTGCTGAATGGCAGGCAGATCCTGCTGAATGGCAGACAGATCCGGGTCCAGAAGACGATGAATGGGAGTCACGGGCCGGCATAGCGGTTCTAGGATCATCTGCATCACATCAGATCCCACCGTGATCTCCTGTTGTCCTGTGACTGACCACTTTGATCCCTCGAGTCTATTAAACGGATTATGGGAAGACGCCCCCCCCCCACACCTTTTTATTTATTTATTTATTTTTCAATGCTTCAATTACCCCCAATTCTCCGTTTAAAGCAGCAAATGCCGCGATCAGACCGTTACATTTGTTCTCCACCATCACTGCGGAGGATGAGACGGCTCTCACACCAAAACACCTCAGCCTCCCCTCCGCATCATCCGCACCTGGACGCCTGTTAACGCCGTCCTTCAAAACACCACAATGCCCATGTCTTCCCCGCAGCCTCATCACACCAAAAAACTAAACAAAAAACAAAAAACAAAAAAAAAAAAGCTCAAACCCCATAAGCGCCGTCAGGATGGACGAGACGCGCAAGATAAGAGCAGCAGATGCAGCACTCACTCACCTCAACACAGGACTGGTTTCATGATGCCTCCGGGATGATGCTCAGTTTTCAGTCATGGCTGGTTGTCCCCCCGCCCCCCCGTCTGGTGCTCTTCTCTCCGGGTTAAAGGAGCTCGCTGCCGGGCAGCTCCTCCTCCATCTCCGCTCTGGTCGGAGCTGCAGATGAACACTGGGCTCTCTGCCTCCCCGCAGACTCTATAAACCTCTCACAGAGACGGACAGGCCTTCTTCCGGCTGGCGCTTTCACAATAAAACCTACACACATGTTCTGCTGGACAATCTACGGAAGAGTATCAGGGCCATGGAGTAGAACAAATATTTGAGAGGGGAAGATTTTTTTTTTTTATTGTTGGGCACTTCGAGAAAAAAGTCGAAATGTCGAGATTAATGTTGAAATATGATTTCAAGAATAAAGTTAAAATTTTGAAATTTAGCCTTTTTTCTCAACATTTCAACTTTATTCACCAAATTTTGACTTTTTTCTCAACATTTCGACTTTTTTCTCGAAATTGTACTTCAACATTAATCTCGAGATTTCTACTTTTTTCTTGAAATTGTACTTCAACATTACAGTTTTTCACAATTGTTTAAACACATTTCCTGATAGACTACCTCACTTTCTTAAAACTCTAAACACAAATGACAAAACTCACACACAAAATGCAAAATCCTACACTTCTCTTGCAAAAGCACACTCTACCCTCAAAACAGTGTTAACTCTTCACTAAATGGTATTTCCTTCTCAAATGCCAAACACATACATCATTTGAGTAGACATTTCCAAGCACCCACTGAACATTGATGTGCAGAATGGAAGACACTATAGTATGAATGGAAGACACTATATGAATGTCTCAGAATCACGCATTATGTTCAGTGTTACACCTTCAGCTGTTGGATGTAATATATCACCATATAGTATTCTTATGTATAGGCTACTCAAATAGAAAACAACACGCAATTCTTTACTGTAGCAACAAATACAGTAATATTTTACTGTATTTGGACTCAAAATGTGTAAGATCCCTCCTCCTCTTACTCTCACTCCTCTGACTTGCTGCTCACCTCTCTCAATATTGATCACCCATTGTTCTCCAAACAAACCAGGAGCTCACCTGTGAACCTTTTATGGCAAAATGCTGATTGCATATTGCACAACAGCCTTTGGAGTTTAGAAATGTGATTGACTGTGTGTTCTGTGTGAACAGCAAGAGAGGGAATTCAGGAAGAGTGTGCAGGATATTGGGAATTGTGTGTAGTGTTGTGAGAAATGTGTGGTATGGAATGGGAATTTGAGTCTAGAGCAGTAAATGTGCTTGGAGTTCAGCAGGATTGGTTCAGCCACCTGAAACATGAGTTTCAGGTTGTGCACATTGTGTCTGATGTTCCAATAAATGTGCTTAAACAATTGTGAAAAACTGTAATCTCGACATTTCGACTTTTTTTCGACATTTCGACTTTTTTCTCGAAATTGTACTTCAACATTAATCTCGACATTTCGACTTTTTTCTCAACATTTCATCTTTTTTCTCGAAATTGTACTTCAACTTTATTCTCGACATTTTTCTCGAAATTGTACTTCAACATTAATCTCAACATTTTGACTTTTTCTCGAAGTGCACGATGAAAAAAAAAATCTTCCTCCTCTAAAATATTATTTTTATTTTTCTCCTGCCTGGCCCTCTTCCGTACCAATCAGCTGCTGGCGCGAAGAATTTATATTTTTTCTGACATCAAAATGTCATTGCAGATCTTCACAGGAGCCCATAAGAGCTACAATCATTACATATTAAAGTGCTTTTGTCATGGCTGTATCCTATTTTGGCAGGTCCAGAAAAATAACAGATTTATTAGTACTTAGTAGTAAAAACTTGAGAATATATTTCACCTGGTAACAAACTCCACCATGACAAAACCTGTGACTTTTCTTTGGGGTGCCTAAGTCTATAAAGCATCTTACAGGGAGGCAATCAAATTTGAGGGGTACTGTGACATCACAGGCCCAGCTCAAAATACATTATCAAGCATTCCTGTGTTTTTGTTTGTTTTACCCATCATGCTCCAGAATGTTCTGTACTTTTACACTTTAACGGTGTAACTGATCTCAAAAGAGGACCATCATATGAGGGTGTGACTTAGTCTGCCTCTGAAACCGAGCGGCTTTGAACAAGATTGTAAAGGCAGGGTTAAAAGGGGAGATTTTTTACTGTATATCGGTGCGTCAAGAACATTTCATTAACGACTCCTGAAAATATGTCAGTGTTTGAAAGAAAGTCTAATATCTCACCTTTAAATCAAAACACGAGATTTTAAGTAATATAAAAATCTGGATCTCGACAGGTGTTTCTACTGTGTTGTACTGTTGCTGTACTCACTTCTACACTAATAATTTAAGTGGTTTATAAAAGGTGATGTCAACAAAAAGAAGGGAGACATCAAGTCCCCTTTTAAGATAAACATCTTTAAGTGTTATATGTATTGTAAATTATTGATGACTGGATTTTAATTTTATTATAATTACCCAGAAGTGGCCCATCAAGTCAACATGTGTATGTCGAGAATAACTGAATTGTAAATGGGCCGATAAATGGGATCGCCTGCTGGTTCCATAATGGCCTCATCTGAATTACCCACTTGGGTTCTTTTATGGCCCAGGTGCAACCAAAATAAGAGAACCATTTCAGGCCCTTAGCCGTTGTACCTGAACGTCCCTGCTGCAGGCAATTCATATAAGATTGGCATGGAACCAACATACAATCCTATATGTGGCCCCACTTTTCAGCACATCTATTAATCATTTCTTTTTAACGTCAACTTCAAGATTAGTTACTGCTCTTTCTGTTAATGAGGCACTTTGACCGCTAACCTTAAACACTTTCAGAGCTTAGAATCAGTTCAGGTTTAAGGATGAAAACGTTTGAATAAGAAAGCTTGCTGCTTTTATGTGGGTACTTTAGTTTTAATTCAGGGTTGAATTACAAAAGCTCTTCATGGTTGGGGTCACAACTTTCACGTGGACCCCACACACAAATGTTTTCTGGACAGCTTTTTGTATTTTCTCCGTATTCTTGCCTTTCAATATAGTTCAGGAAACTGCAGGAGGTTCTGCAGTGATACACAAGTTGGAGGCCGAGTGAGAAAAGAGCACTAACATGAGTTTTGAGATGGATAAACAAGTTGGTTTCAACACAGAGTCAATGTCTGTGAATTTTTCATGAACACAATAGCCTCTTGAAAACAATATAGATCTTTCTGATCCATGACTTGGTGACCTCATGCAATGCCAAAGTGCTTTTTAAGAACTGGAATTGTTAAGGACGTTTATGTTGGGGAACGTTTTCTTTGAGATAAATACTGGGGCATCTTTAACGCTTATTTTTTAGGGCCAAAATTCACATTTTGCTTATCCATGAGCATCATAAGGAATATTCTTTTAGAGCATCAATTTATGTACAGGAAACACATTCAAGTGGCTCCAGGGTGGTCTAAAACTGGCTGGGAGAAAACCTTTTTTTTCTCAGCCCTTTAAATGTGCGGTTAAGTTAAATATTCACAGTACTGGTCAGCATTTTACTGTATTTCACAACTCGGATTAGACTGTACAAGGAACCAACAATACTTTTAGTTTTTATGTTATCTGTATTAAACCAAAAGTTATATCCTCTAACAAAGTTGACATGGAAATCTTTTTTTTTTTTTTGCAGAAATTTACAACAGATACAAAGAGCTTCTTATTGCGAGATCATTTGTCAGAATGTGTGTGAGTTGGTGTAAGTGTGTGACACAGAGAAACACTTTTTGCACTTTGCTTTACTGTTTAAAACACAAAAGAAATCCCCTTGTTAAAACCAAACCAACGTCATTTGTTCTGAGTTTTTCTAATGTTGTTCCTCGTTTCTCAGTTACAGTCTCAATAATTTGTAAAGGAACGTGAGTATCACACAAGCAGAGACAATATCTGAAGACAGTTTGAGTTAAATGATTAATTTCGAAACTTCAGTTGAATGCTTTACATTTCAATGAAAAAACTTTATTAGTCCATAAAGGAAATCACATACTGTATTGCAGGAACTCGGTGAGTAATTTAGCCTCTTTAAAGAGTCATTTCAGAGGACTAACTGTGAGCCAGACCTCTTTATGAGTTTGTTCTCCGCTGTTTTCATGCTCCTTCCCCACCTCCACATCTTCTCCAATGATGGAAATAGTTTTTGACATATTCCTAGTCCTCCTAAAAATCCACAATCATCTCCTTTGTTTTGTTCACATTTAGGAAATGGCCCACCAGTTCTCTGTACTCAGTCCGTCGCTGACACACCTCACAGCAGTATTTCTAGATACCAACACTCACTGTGCTGTCAGACACTCAACCCTTCTCACAGACACAGGTCTGTTTTCAGGTAGTAATCCACCTTTGTCCCTGTGAGTTTCTAACATAATAATAAAGACTGAATCTTGTTAAATATAGTGGAAAACGAGAACATGATCTTCTTTAACTGCAACTCCATGACGCTGAGCAAACTGCAGTGGGTCCAGAAAGGTGCTTGTTTGCATCTGGACCTGACAAGTATCAGCTTGTGTTGATTATGACTGATGGAAAGCTCGAGGCTCTAAATTGGTAAATGGCTGATTTTAAATTATATATTTTTTCCCATTTTTAAATGCATTGTTCACAAATTATAATAAATTCATAATTCATAATCATACAATGACAATCAAAGTATTTAAAGGAAATGGTTGAAGTAACTGAGTGTTTTAAGTGAAGTTGTTGACATTCAAGTACTTAGTTTTATTCTGTTCTCAGACAGACTAAGCTTCAGGTTTTACTTCTTTATAGATTATCTTTTATCAACAGTATTTCACTGTGTATTCTTGAACATATGATTTCTTAAAATTTCAGATGTATTAATCTGATTGCATTGTAGTCTTTGATCAGATTACCACAAATGATCTCAAGTTTTACTAAAAGCAGCCAGGGTCTTCACTTATGTCTTGTCTTATAACCCATCCATAAAAGAGTTTTTTTATGGCTGATATTCTGTACTGTCCTTTATCTTATGGAAATGCAAATCATCCATCCCTTCTTTTTTCCTATTCAGGGTCGCAGCTAATTCTGGATCCCATGCTTCGATTAACACCCCATGTTTAATTTACTGTATTAAATGTACATTTTAAACATCATTTAGAAGGGCTTTTATTTTGAAGGCGCACTAAACTACAGTCATACTTTAGTGACTTTGGTCCTAGTGAGCACAGCTTCCTTCACCGGTGGTGAGCGTGTCTCACAGATACGGTCAGCATTGCCCTTAAAGGAGACACACCTTTTCTTATTGCCATAACTAACTATTGATGCAAAATTAGATGTTCTGTGTGTGTGGGGGCTCATACAGTATGGTTTTAAGAACACATTCAGCACCAGCTGACCAGCTGGTTGAAATACAACAACAGCAGTTACCACTACATGAAGCAGGCTTCCTCCTGTGTTTTCTCATAAAACTCTTACAACCTTTGGGAAGAGGACTGAGTTAGCAGGACAAGGGAACTCTCCAAGAAGCTCATGCTGGTTGCAATTTACACCTGCAAGTCAACAACAAGAGAGCAGACAGATGAAGACGTGACCATTTCAACAAAGCCCGTTACTCTGATCAAAAAATCCATGTTGGGAAGCAGAAAAGATGTGGATAGGGTGCACACCCAGTCCCCACTGGCAGGGGCGAACATCCCGGGGGGGACAGGGGGGACAAGTCCCCCGCATTAGTATAATAGCATAATAAGCATAATAATTAGAGACAGAATTAATAATTTTGGAACAATGCAGACGTATTTAGTAGTGATGCACCAAAATGAAAATTTGTGGCCGAAACCGAAATCGAAAATAATAATAAACAGTAAAATCTCATTACACTTAAAACAAGACTCATCACTGGAAAAAAACAACAATTTTCACCTGTTTCAAGTAAATTTTCACTTGAAATAAGTAGAAAAATCTGCCAGTGGAACAAGATTTATCTTCTTATTACAAGCAAAACAATCTTGTTCCACTGGCAGATTTTTCTACTTATTTTAAGTGAAAATCTACTTGAAACAGGTGAAAATTGTTTGTTGGGTCTGGTTTTAAGTGTAATGAGATTTTTTTTTAACTAAAAATGAGACATTTTAACTAGAAATAAGACAAATATTCTTGTTAAGATTTTGGGTTTTTGCAGTGTATTATGTCAGATGTGCTGTATTATTGCCACCTTCCACCTAATACCATTGTTTTGTATTGCTCTAAGAAAGCTCTTCTGCCTGTTTGCGAGATAGAGATGAAAATGTCAAAATGCTGTATTAAAGGAAGGCTAAAACTTTTATTCCTTGTCCCCCACTGGATTAATTCTCTAAAATGTTACTGTTTATTGTCCCCCCCAACTATGAAACGGGATTTTCGCCCCTGCCCACTGGGCTCAGGCAGAAGACCAAACCCTGCAACCTTTTGGTTGACAAACATTCAACAAGTAACCGTTGTGCTGATGGTTGACGACAACCCTGAAATTAAAGGTCAGGGATCCAAAACAACAAACAAGTGACTTGATGGTACCTGTGTGTTGATATTTTTTCTGATATAGACTCAGTCTAACTTGATGATAAAATTGTTTAACTTGATTGGGAAAAAAATGCAGATTAAATGGGAAATGACCACATGAGATGGAGTCTGAATGTCTTCTTCCATCACTGGAGCCAAAATGACAAACATGAGATACATCAGCAGCATCTCAAAGTGAAACCTCTCTTAGCATGATGGAGTTCAGCTGCTGAGTCTTTTGTTAAACGTAATCAGGTTTGATTTCCAGAGTGATCTTGTTCCGTAAAGCAGTTTGAGCTGCATTTCGTGGTTGAAGGGTTTATGTAATCAGTCTTAAAGGTTAAAGGACACACATGTTGTTTGGCCAATTCAGACTTTTCATATGGCTCAGTGATGATTACCTCTCAGTAAGTGGCACAGAGGGCTTAGCCTCATTATAATCCGCTCTGAGAGGATTGAATCTGTGGGGTTAAGCAGTAAAATAATAACCTGGCCAAACTACAGACTGGTGATATGGGAGGGGGGAGCTGTGGTCCAGGTCAGTATGCATTTCCTCCTTTCAAAAACAACAACAAACTGCTGTAATCTTGTTAACCAAACTCCTTTCTTAGCTGTTAAGCAGCTCCAAGTAATCTGTGTAACAGCTGCTTAAAAATAATGAAACAAAAGCATTTTTTTTTTTGCAGTTTTATGTACTTTATATGGACTCAACTGTTCTGAAGAAAGCTGCTTAAACACTAAAAGGTGTTTATATTCAACTTTGAGCAGTTGGTAATCAGAGGGACACACTCAACCACACTAATAAAATACTGACAAATCAAAATTCATTCCTATCTGATTCTATTTCTCTGATAATGATAGTCTTCTCAGCTTTCATCATTTTACTTCTTCTTCAGATTCAGTAATAGTAATGTTGCTGTTGATTTCTAGGGAGCCTGTATACAGTCTGGTAAAGTGCATTTTATTTCAATAACTATAATCCAGTCAATATTAATGAAAGCATGATTTGTGTATGCTTGCTTTCACAGTTTTAAATAAAAAAAACAACTATTATGTCGACATAAATTGTTCTTTAATAGGTGTTTGAAAGTTTGAGATTGTTTCAAGGTCTTCCCATTTCACATTTCCCAGGAGAGGTGGCGCTATGAAGAACAGTGCATGTGCATAAAGTGTAATCTGTGATGTCTGGGATGATCTCCAACCAGATAAATGCCTGTCTCGTGTTAGCTGAAGTCAGTGATCATCATTAAGACTGAACAGTGACAAGGCTGCAGGATTTCCTGCTGCCCAAGGATCACACTCACAAGCTTCAGGGCTGACAGAAAAATGGTTTTTAGATGGACGAGACCCAGACAGAACTTTCTCATCTAAACGATAAGAGGACTGTTTAGGGACATGGAAACTGCATTCCAACTTGGAGCCGTTTTCCCCCCTGGGAATAATGGTGGTGGTAGACCCATGCTTTTTTTTGTGCCTTTATTTACAGCTGGGGCGGTAATACCTGTGCTCATTCTGAATTTCAAGTGTGAGTGAGAAGCTTAGTAAGACAATAAACTTGAGCTCCAAAAATGTTCTCAAAAAAAAAAATCAACGTATCCCAATAAAAGCTACTGTGGAAGGAAGTGATCAGCTGAGCCCGGGAAATGTTTTTATTTGCAATTATCGCTCATCAGGCTGGATACTGAAAGCAAAAGATCAAAAACCTTTGCAACTCCCTGATACGCAATACTTGAAAGTTACCACCAACAATAAAAAGCCATGCATCACATTTTTGTTTCCCTTTTTTGTTTTTAAATTGTGATGACTTTACTTAACTTCTGGAAAACTTGATGATTCAGAGCATATTCATGCAGAAATAGCAACGATGAACAGAGAAACCCGATTCAACAGTCTACTGCAGTGCTCCGCTGTGATCATGTGTCTGATACGAGTCTCCAAAGACAATGTTCAACTAACACAATTATGTTATCATCTTTAGACACTTATCTTTAGTTAAAGTATTTACTTTTGCTTGAATTATTCATTCATAGTGATTTATTTTGCATGCGTAAATAGCTGTGTGAAAATGAACGTGGTGTCACATAGCTGGTTTCTAAATTAGTCTTGATTATTGCAACTCGTGTTCAAAGATGAAAAGTGCGTCTTAAACTTTGACATTAGAGGAGCACAAGGCTTTTTTCATTAGCCGTTCACCAGATTCATGCAAAACACCAATTAGGAACTTTGTATAAGTGATGAGTTAAAAAGCAAGTTTAACTCATCCTGTGAAGAGGCTAATATTACAGAGCAGCGATTTAAATCTATTTAGTGAGGATGTTTAAACAGGAAGCCATCGTTGTTTTTTATTAGCAGTGATGACTGGTGATTATCAGAGAAAGAAGCCCCTGTGCTGATCATTCTTAATTTAAACTAAGGACAGAGCTAGGAGCAGCTTAATGAAACAAAACGAGTTCTGGGCTGAGTGAAAGCGCTCTCTTTGTCTCCCTCCGGAGACCCTCGCCTCTTATTGATCCTCAAACACTTCCTGCCGGAAGGATGAATCGACTAGAGCCCTGAGGGGGCAGTGGCAGCTTCACCCTCCTGCTCATCCACAGATCCCTCCCTGTCTCTCACACATCACATCTGTGTCACTCCAATTCCTTTCCATTACCCATTCGGTCCAAATTACCAGCTTATCAAATTGTTCTCTCTTAATTCCTCTCTTAATGCTGCAAAAGGTCACAGTTTTCTGTTTTGTGCTCACACGCAGTCCCTTTTTAACGGGCGGCAACCCATAACATGCCACCCGCGCACAAACAACACAGCCTGCTCAGTGGGCATCATTGATCAGCAGTTCAGATATACCATATTTAGACTTCAGAGGGTTGGGACACTGGTGGGAGGGAGCTGAGAGACACAAGGGTGGAAAAAAAGAGAGATGCTTTTGAGTTGATTTTCTGTGAAAGCATCTAAAGTGGTTGAGATGGAGATTGGCCTCCTGGGGCTGTTTGAAGATCAATCTGTCAGTAGGTTTTAATAAGAAACTGCCCCTCGCTATCTCCTGACCAGGAAAAACACAGCTCGGAGGTGACAGATAAACTCCTGTCTTTGAAGACGTTTTCAGCGCGGGATGGACGCATTAGCACAGCTGCACAGTGCTTCTTCTGACACGTGAGCAGGTGCAGGCCGCATGTATGAGATGCTGATGCCATAACTTGAGACTCAGCTCAACAGATGGAACATCTGCCAGAGAAAAATTAAGCACAATGAAATATGTAAAAAAAAAAATAAATAAATAAAACCTAAAATCTGGGGTTGCTCGGGTTCAGGAAAGTGGAGTCGGCTGATAAATTCTCTCCACTTTGGACAAATGTTCATGATGTGACATTTCCATTTAGGCGCTATAGGCAGAGAGCTGAACAGGGATTTACATTCAAATCCGTGCTGTTTTAAACTACCCCAGAGAGGTGTGAAGATGCTGTTTGTGGTTTGAGACGTTGGTTAATCAATGATATTTACACAAATCAGGAGACGTACTTTAATTAGGATACTTAAAGGCTTAGCACATTTGGGAACTCTGACCAATAGTTTAGAATAATATTCTTCAGACAGTGCTCTTACAAAAATGTAATTGTGAGGACAATTTAGGTTTTTTTCTTTGCTCATGTGATAAACAGTGTGTATTAGGCACATCACTGGATCAAAAACCTTGCTTAGAGTGCAAATACATATACAATATATTTTATAAGCTTTTTAAGATGAGAATGAGTCAGGGCCTTAAGGGTTCATATGCAAGAAGAAGAAATTTGAATTATGTCCTGCATTTCAACAGAAAGCCAATGAAGTGAAGCTAAGATTGGTGTAATCTGATCGTCCCGATGATCATCAGAACCCATGCAGAAGCATTTTGGATCAGCTGGAGCCTATTCAGAGTAATTTAGAGCAAGACCACTAATTACTCTTAAAGCAAGGGTAAAAATTAAACTGAAATGCTGCATTTTGTCTTGAAAATTGCCAGTTCAAGAGCATTTTCTGAACAGCAACCCCGAAAACAACATCAAATCTGTTTTTGCATGCTGAGACATAAGAGAAAGAAGCTGCTCTCAGTTTGGACGTCTGGAGGGCTTTTTTTATCCTAGGGCCAATATGTCTGGTCTAAAAGTCAGAACATCTCTACATCTGTTGGTCCATTTACCTCTAGCCTTACAGTTATCTGTGTCCTGTCTCTCACATGTATGAAAGACCAATATTAGACCACAATAAATTTAGCATGTTGATTCAGCAACACTATAGTCATAGCCATGTTTCAAATGCTTAGGCCAGCATCAGTCTGTACTTGCTTAGAACCAACAGAAAGAAGTTCTTGCCTAACGTGAATCATGTGCACAAACTGGAGAAAATTATTCATATAACTCCAGCCACGTTTTTCCTGCATGTGTGCTGGGGTACAAAGCAGCGTTAGGCCCCATGAGACGCATCACACCAAGTCGGAGGTGTCAGTCTGACTCAAAGAAAACTTTCACCTGCAATGACTTTGATGAGGCGCCAAGAAATTAACAGCTCCTTCTGTCTGGATAGTGTGAGTGTGTGTGTGTGTGTGTGTGTTTTCCGTCTCACCCTGCACCTGTGTCTGCGACTCTCCCGCTGAGCTGGCAGGAGATGATGGATGATGCGTGGAATGATGTCACCCCAACCACTGTGGAGTTTATCCCAAGATAGCACAATAAATCACAGCATCAATGACACAGTAAATGACACGGGGAAACAACAAAAGGGAAGAAGGCGCATCAGTTCGTCATGTGTTGTACAGATGGAGAAAAAAAAGGAAGAGAGCTTGATGATACATAAAGACCCTTTGTGGCGAGTACGCACATTTGTTTACTCGCTTGACTTGAATACAGTTTCAGGTATTTTCATTTTTAAAAATACAACTCTTTTTACTAGACAGCAAGGCAATGACAGCAAAGGTGTGTGAAGTATGAATAACTGATTTATAATTCAACAATTCATAAACTATGACCAAAACCATCCTCAACAAGGTAGAATAAAAAGCAGCGAAGTGTATAAAAATAAATAGTTCATGAAATCAGAGACTTCAGCGTGTCCTTAAGAGAGTTTTGTGATGCCTAAACAACAGCCATACATTTTCTGGGATGGGAGTTGCTGTTAACCCATGCTTTGTTTTGGATTTTTTTCCCCTGGCATTTCCTTTTTTCCCCAATTGTTTGAGATAAAAAATGACTGTATCTGCTACCAGGTTCATAGTTAACTCAGCGAAAGCGTCACACCTCACAGGCATTAAGACAGAGATGGCACTTTTCTACATATCCTCTGGCCAGTGAAATGTTTGCTGTGCCGATAGCGGCGAAAACATGATCCATCCACTGCCGTACTCAATAATTAGTGAGGTGGTCGTCATAGTAACGCTCTTCTCAAATTCTTCTCCAGACAAAACTTTTGTACTTCTTTAAAATCGTTGGAACTATTACATTGTTCAGTCAAAGCTGAGTTACTGTATGTGGTGATGATGCAGGAATATCTCCTCAGTGGCCTATATTTGCAGGTGTGGCTCTACAGTAAAACTCTGCACCAACCAAGTCTTTAAAAGCTTCCTGAAGGTCTTCTTTTATGAATCAGAGGTTTGTATTTGCCTTTCTTGTCACAGCTCAAAAGACAGAGAACCCAAAAGCACAACACCAAACAGAATCAGAGTCCAAGAGGCTTTAATCAGGTCAAAGGGATGCAGGGGTCAAAAACTGGGAAGACAGGCAGATCAGGCAAACAAATCCGAAGAGGCAGGCAAAAATCCAAAAACCGGGAATCAGGCAAGGTCGCAGACAGACAGACAGGCAGAAACAGATCAGAATCGGTAACGCTGGAAAGCTAGGCATGAACACTAGACAATCTGGCAACAGGAAGGTGGAAATGGGCCGGTATATAAGGGGAACTGAAGATGATGGAAACCAGGTGTGGAGCTGGGCAGGGAAGCACAGGTGAAGGGAATGATTTCTGGCTGATGAAGGTGGCAGGATCTGGAATGATAGGAGAGTGAGTTAAACAGTAAAAAAAAAAAACTATCCTACACTGTGAAACCGTGACATTTCTAGTAAACCTATGAGCGGCTGTCTCCCAAACTCTCCCAAAATTCAACTAGACCCTCCAACAGCTTTGTGCCAACGAACTGAATTTAACACTTTGCTGTCCTATGATAGGATTCCTCTCCTTTGTGGGGTTCAGATTTTCTTCTTTTCAAAGAGCCAGGGACAGGTTTTAGGAGTCAGATATTTTTTAAAGGATTCTCAATTTACATTGCCTGAACTGTCTAATCAATGGCAGTAAACAATATACCTTACATCAGTGATTCTTAACCATAGGGCCGCGGCCCACACTTGGGCCGCGAGCGCCCCCTAGTGGGCCGCGAAAAAAATTCTGTTTTGTAGGTTTGGGCCGCGGGGGCCGCGGGACTGCATCCCGACCATGTGGTGGCGCTAATGCGTCAGTCAGTTGTTACTGACTGCCAGCCGGTGGAGGAGGGAACCAAGAGGAAGAAGCGGGGAGCTCTATAAAAGAGGAGAATAATGCCGCGGCACGTTCCATTTACCTCGGACACTCATCTAGCTGCACGTGTACTATTAAGGCCTGTATTTACGGAGAAAATCCTTTGTTTTGCACAAAATAGGTTTAAATCCGCCAGGATAAGGGATCGTTTACTTGGTCTGCGCTCAGAGTCGGCTTGGATCTGCCAGTATCAGGGATTGATTACTTGGTCTGCGCCAGCAACGGGGAGAGCGAGCGCGGCGTGATCCTTTATTTTTATATTCTCCATCGTGGCCACAACTAAGCCCAAAGCCCGAAACAGACTCAGAGCAACGCTGCATACTACTCTGAGAGTGAGCCTTTCCCCCATTCCACCCAGACTGGACCTGATTGTGTCTCAGAGGCCCAAGTGTCTCATTAAGAGCTGCAGATAAAAAGGAAATTGTATTTTTTTTTTAATATGTATATGAAAGAAAATAAAGATTCTTCTGGTTCTGCTATGCACAAATATAGTTTCATTTGCACTTTATTTCAATTTTATTTACAGTTTATTTAATTTAACATTATTTTGAATGTATTTATTTTACTTTTTATTAATAATAATGGCTTGGTTTTATACAGCGCCCTTCAAGACACCCCGAGCGCTTTTTACAGAGACCATTATTCATTCCTACACATTCTCACCGGTGGTGGTAGCTACGTTTGTAGCCACAGCTGCCCTGCAGACTGACAGAAGCGTCAGTCGGCCCCTCCGACCACCACCAAACATTCAAACACATTCACACGGGGCAAGGTGGGTAAGGTGTCTTGCCCAAGGACACTACGACAGCAACTGGGACGTAGCGGGATTCGAACTGCCGACCTTCCGATCATTGGACGACCCGCTCTACTGCCATCCATTGATTGATTTATATGTATATATTTTTTTTATTCTGAGTCCTTCCTTTTTTATTTAAGTAAAATCTAATTATTGATCTTTTTTTATTAATAAGCCTGAACTGATTGATTTGTCCTAGTATAAATCAAGCTTGACATGTGCATGTTAACATTGACATGTTTCATAAAAGTCCGTGATGATCAATTTATTTGACAAGGTTTTTACTTGGGCCCTGGGCCGCTCTGTACTGAAAAAATTGGGCCTTTAGGTCAGAAAGGTTAAGAACCCCTGCCTTACATGCTAGAAAAAATAATCTGGATATTAATTTTTTGAAAGTAAATAAATAACTAACTCGAGAACTCAAATCTCATATAAACATATAATATCTACATTTTTGCATATCCCTGAACATGTTATCACTATGTCACGTAAACACTGCCATTAACTATGTATGTACAGTAGGCCTAGATGTTTACATTTAAAATAAACAAAAGCACATGGTTATGACATCAGTGAGGTTCAGGTTTTAGTCATTTGAGATTTGCATGTCCAAACTAATTCCTCTTCACACTTTACTTGCTGTAGTTTATGTGTGTTTCCTGTCTGTGTAAGCAGGAAGAGATCAGATTCTTTCTACACTGCAAAAACAGCCGCTCTAGAAATAAGCCCAATATCCCATAAATCTGGTCAAAATGTTCCTATTTTAATTAAAAATATATTTGCCAAATGGGTAAGAAAGATGTATTGACTAGAATCCTTAAAACTACCAAAAATGGTCAGAAATAGTCTTCAAATGTTTTTGAAATAAGGCTCTTTTTTTTAACTTTCGCTAAAAATGAGTTTTTGCAGTGAAGATCTTAAATTAACTCGTTCAAGATGTAAAACACCCAAATCAAAAGGTTGCCTCTGATTAAACAGATGCAGAGCATAAGAACACATTTGTATTCAACCATTCAGAAAAAGTAGCATAACATATAGAAAAGTCAAGTGGATAAGACAATAATGAGTGTGATGTGTAAATAATGATGATCTTGATGTTGCTCTATTTAAAAAGTAAAGCTCTGAATTATTACCATCTCAATACGACTGGTTTTGGTACTTTCTTGGTCATGAATGTACTGGCACAGCTGTTGGCTGCGAATAAACATGATCCTCTCGTATCTGTTGCTTCTCATCAGTTTCACCAGATGAGGTGAGAGAGGACTTTCACAAGTTTCACAAGACAGAACATCTCCATTATTCAGGACTGGAATGGACTGAGAGGGATCACGTGGTCCTGTGATTTAGCTCGCCGATGTCACGGCAAATCAGAGAGCAGGGGAGCATTGGAACCGCCTGATAGGGGAGGCCAGTTTCCATAGCAACACCCATGAGGTGGTAGGTGCATTGAGGGGTGGTATGCAGACAGAAGAAAGAATGAAAAAAGACACACACACACACTTCAGAGGGGATTTGTGGCAAGGCTGAAATGTTACTGAAGGCTTTTTCTGAAACAAGATGAATGAAAACTTGCCAACACATAAGCGCACAAACAAACAGCAGCCTCCCTCTTCCACACAAACATACACTCCCGCACACTTGTATCCACGCAACAGTTCTTAGCAGTTTGAGCTTCTAATACAAAAGAGAAAAATCCTGAATGGTGCACAAGTTCAATGAAACTACTGAATGAGATTTTCACAGCCACAGAGGAATGAATGAAGATGATGCGTCTGAATGGGAAGAACGCCGTATGGAGTGAAATCTCAACCTACCATAGTGAAGCAGGAGTCAGATGGAGTGTTTGATATAAATCCTCTCCCCACCGGTCTGATTAAGCCTCAGAGGAACGAATGAAAACGCTCTATTCACTCAGGAAACAATGTGTGAATATTTAAGCCTCCCAAAGTATTGTTGCTTTTGTGGTTCAAGCGTAAAAAATAATCCCGCACACACTTAGCTGCTGCTCAGGGTGGATTCATTTAAAAATGCTGCAAAAAGTGAAACAGAAACACGGTGTGAATCTCTGCAGGATCGAGAACATTTTTCAAATTAAAATTGTTCCAATAAAACGTCCCTAAATACTGACCAAAAGAAAAAGCCCAAGAAAGCTGCCCTATGATCTACAAATATAATGTATCCATTACAATTAATTCTGCTGGTACCAGAGAAATCAAAGCACTACCACAGTATGTTATCACCTCTACCGTGTATTTCTGGATGCAGGACTTCATTATTGCATCTATAAAAACAGATTCACGGCTTTCTCAGGTAGATCAACGCTGTTCCAGAAAGTTTGCTGCTTATCCATGAAAGCTTTTTAGCTGAAATTCGTCTTCCCTCTCTACATCTTCCATTCATTTAACGGCCCATCACCCTTTAAATTAAAGACTAAGTCTAAAATGCAGAGGAGCAGGGTGGAAAACACAGAAAAGTATGACAAACCGATGCTTTGGGGTAGCAAAACAGAGACACAGAATAAACAAACTGGCAGACGAAAGAGAGGAAACAGGGCAATGTGCATGTGTATACATCTGCTGATGAGATACATGTGGAAACAATTGGGGAAAGCAACTAAAAGTAGAGGCAGGCAGGCACCAAGAAAAAAAACAATAGAAAATAAATAATAAAAAAATGAATAAAACAAAATAAAGAACAAAGTCTTAAGGAACACAAGAAATATCAGTTAAAAACTCCTAAACTATGACAGCTCCAACTTTCACAGATTAACACACCAGGTTTCATGTTTGGTAATTCATGCAATCTTAGAAATTGTTGCACTTTTTTTATTTTCTATCACACATTTTCCTGCCACTGTGCGAAAGAGAGCAGAAAATAATCAGCCTGGGATTTTCCTACAGTAAGATTTCTTTTTTTTTTATCACCACTTCACAGGTTAACGCTGAAAATTAGGCACAAGTGAGTCTCGTCTGTGTGAGGAACTAATCTGAATTGATCAAAATAATAATTTAGTTTGTGTGTAAATAAATAAATGGTCAAGTTTTGTATGAACTACTTTGATGGGTGAAGTGAAGTCTGCTTTCTTGGCAACACCATGGCCGCTATGGCAAACACCGTTGTCTCACTGAATGATTAATGAAAAACAGTAGCCATCTGATAAACGGACAATAAAAACATCTGTTAAGTGCAATCTTGTGCAAACAAAGAAAAAGTGCCATTAAGAAGTGTAAAATGAGCTGTAGAGGGCTGTTTTGTCCTCAACACACAGTGGAAAAAAACTGAAAGGGAGCTGCGGTCGTATACATGAGGGACTACAGCTATAAGAGTCAACTAAATAATTCATATCGATACCAAAACATTACTTTACTGCCCTCTGTTGAAACCAAGGTAAAAATGAGAATGATTAGATGATACAATGTTTTTTCCTTTTCTGTTTCTTGAGACACCTTCATTGGAGAAAACCAAAGGCTTCATACCTAAATAGCCTCAACATAAATATTCGGCAGAAAAATCAGTAATGGCCCACAGTCATTAATGGAAACTCTCTGACCAGTGATTGGCTTGAATAACCTGTCCCCTGCAGTAAAAATGAAAGCAGGCCATTAGCCTCTCTTAAGACCTTTGTTATTTCACATGAACGCTGGAGCGGATGATGGACAGCTGCAGAAGCTGAGATAAGGGATGTGGAGGTCAGCGTGATGGGGATTGGCGAGAGGAGACCGTTCAAGGTGTGTGCATCTAAATGTGGGGTTAAAGGTGAATGACGCGGGGGATGGGGGAACGAGGAAGTAATTGCGCTGAGATAGCCGAGAGTCTGCTCTGATTGATAAGCAAAATGGGACTTAAGGTGCAGCGAAGAACAGAGGAGGAGGTCTGCAGGTCTTTAATGGCTGCAGGCTGTGATGCTCTTTAAGAAAAGCCCTCTCATGAATAATACAGTCTAATTCAGTCCTACTAAGATGAGGCAGCTTTAAGTGGGACTACTGAGGATTTAATCCCTAATCAGCAGATTGTGTGTTTCAGTGCAGACATTAGTCGGCCGTTTCCCCTTCCTCCTCTCAGGTCAGCTGTTACACAGACCAAAGGGCAGTTCAGCCTGCATTTACATTTCCTTCCCCATCATAAACTCGTGTAAAGAGGAGAAAAATAAAAATAAAAACATTTTGTCATCTTCTGCAACAGCATTTTTGTTTGTGGGAAACACTAATCAGAGAGGCAAAGTAAAGGATCCATTTGAGATGAGGTGAGGATGCCCCTGGGACGCCTCCCTAGGGAGCTGTTTTGGGCATGTCCAACTGGAAGAACGGCCAGTGGGAACCCAGGACCGGCTGGAGAGATTATACCTCCCAGCTGCCCTGGGAATGGCTTGGTATTCCCCCGAAAGAGCTGGAGGAGGAGGAGGCCGGGAAGAGGGAAGCCTGGGCCTCTCTGCTTAGGCTGCTGCCCCCAGACCTGATCTTTGATGAGCGGAAGTGAGTGGGTGGATGGAGAGATGGATGGATAGATGGATGGATGCTTGTTCAGCCACTGAGTCTGTTCTTTGCCTGGTTTTAACTGAAGACCACACAGGACAGGAATTAACTGCAAACAGATATTCAAGGCTGTCAGGTAGATTATTAGCGATTTACCCTGCACACCCTGATGGTTTGCAAATATCCAGACTAAACGAAGAAGGTCTGCTTCTCCCAGAATCCTTTGGGGGTGAATAAAGTATTTAGCAATTGCATTTATTTGATTTGAATCCAGCTTTCTCCAACTTGTCCCTCTTCTTCAGTTTAACTTCACTCTCACATCACAACACAAACAAAAACCCTCTAAACACAAGAATATCACCAACAGTCTTGCTGTAAAGTTCCTAAATCACGATAAGGACCACAAATAATGTACATGAGCATGAGTTGTTGTGCCATTTATAACCTCTAACTTTATGTGAAAAAGAACGTGTGTACTCTTTCTGTTCAAAGGTTTTATGTTTCAGGACATATTAAAAACAATCTGAATGCAAGACATTTTACACCATGTCATTGTTTGTTATACAAACAACCGAGCCATAATGTAGGATCAGATGTTCAAAAGAAAAAGAAAAAAAAAAAAAGGGGGTACGCCCCATAATTCTGTTTTTTTTAGCAGGATTTACTGTTTTCAATCTGTCTCACTGCTGGGGGGTAATTTGGTGTAAGTTTTGTAAATTCAAATCACACATTATGCTTGTATTTATTTACACACAGCTCTCTTACAGTCAAGCTGTGACCTTTGATGACAGCATCAGGTCTGGACTTTGGGTCAATACAGCACATTGATCATTTTCTTTTTCAGTACTTTATTTCTAGATGTAGTTAAAATCAATGTTCTGTCGCTTGACCAAATTTCACCTGAGCTTTAGCCGTCAGACAGATAGCCTCACATTTGACGCCATAGTATTCTGAGACAGTTAAGAGTAGTTAATGGTGACAAGTTTATTGGAGCATCTTGAATAAAGTCCTTCTCTCCTGAGAATATGTTGCATACAAGTTCGTCATGAGACGGTGGGCTCAGAGTCAGACCAGCTTGTGGGGAAGAAAAGGAAGAACTCACCATCTTCCCACCTGACCTGCCATCACTACGAAGCCAAAGATGTATTAATATGCACTAAGTTGAGCATCCTCTCATATTTTCAAACATTAAACTTCAATTAAGAACAAAGACCCTCTATGACAAGTTAGTTGCCAATATAGAATAGTTGGCTGTGGTTTGTTGGTTTTCACACTGATATCTTGCAAGTCTGATGTCTATAAAGACCTATATTGATCTTTATAGACATGTCACGGAGTAATCTTATGTAAAAGCAGATTTCCTCCCGACTGCAAATTCTAATCAAACTGTTCAAACACCAACATGACGATGAAATGAAGACACTAAAAGACAAATAACTGCATAGTCTTTATTTTGAGTACATCCGCAAAGACAGAAAAGGGAGGAGAAAGCTGGTAAATAAGCGCATATATGCTAAATATTGCAATCACAGACTCTGTAACCATTACTGCGTCACTGCTGGCTCGTCTATAACCAAGTAACAATAACAATATGATCTCAGCACTAAATCCCTAAAACCTGCACCCGCCACACATTTATGAACCGCATCTGTCAATGTGGCATAAAATTCAAAAAGAAAAAACAACCATATATACTGTTCCAGCACACAACCCATGGAAATAATCTCCACCTAAAAACCTGGTGCTTTCCCACTGTACCACCCATTCCTATATAATCTATATTAAATGCACCACCTTTGGTGTGACTTCAGTTATCTCTTTATTGATTATATTACCCATAATTCCAGTTAAATTCTAGCAAAATCATGAGATGAGTATTGTGGTCCCCTTTGGTACAATATGTTAACAATTAAACAGTTTATCTTTAAATCAGCCCTAAACCAGCACACACAGAAAATGACTAATTCTTACCTCTTAAGTAATCTAAAGATCAAAGTGAGCCTCAAGTTATACTTTTGCTTGATTTCTATATTTACTTCGAGTTATTAAAGATCCAGAAACTGAAAATGGAAACCTGTTGAGGATCTATCAATCCTTTGATGTGCAACTCAAAGACCTGAACTGCCACCTAGTGGAGAAGCCAGCTACTGCAAGCACAGCGGAGGGAAGTGAAAATCTCTGCAGGATACGCATGCTCAAAGCCTCCAGTCGTTACTGCGGACAGACTTAAAGGTTCTGTTCATTCTCATGGAAGCGGTGAAGGTGGTCAGCATACCTGGGAGAAAAAACAAATAAAGATCAGTCAAAATGGATCTCGTTTTACAATTATATATCTAAAGTCTGCTGTGTTGAAGATCTGCAGTCGTGTGCAAGATGCACACTCACTTCTTAGAGCAGAAAGCAGTGCAGTCTCTGCCGATGCTCTCGCTCCAAGCAGTCTTGTACAGCACCTGAAGAGGGAGAACATTTACATCATTCCAAGTGACAGGTAAAAGAGTGCATCCTGTTTCTCCAGAGCTCAACGTGCAAGAACGTATCAGAGGTTTCACATAACGCTGACAGAAAACCCACCAAGAAGACCAAACAGTGCAGGAACAAGGTGTAGAAGAAGGCAATAGTCCTGGCAATCTTGTTGGAGAGAATCACACGTCCCTGAGAAACAGAATTTTTTTTTTTAGACTTTTGACAAGCACAATACAGAAGGGTTTTCTTATGTGAAACTGAGGCTCACCAGGCTAAGAGTTGCTTTATCCCAGGGGCTGAGGCTCAGGTATCGGCGCTGGCGCTCCTGAACACCACGCAGAACAATCACATCAGGATCTTGAAAGCAGTTGTAATCTTACGTGGGCCATTTTGGGGGAAATTAATCTTAATATAATGTCTGCATTTAAATTCCCTTAAAGAAATTAGCTGGGAAAAAAATACATTTTTGTGAGAGGAGTTACTACCAAGAGCAGCAAAAGTCTTCTCAGTCTCTCCATGTTATTGGGTCAAGACTTCTCTAAAAGTAGGGATGGACTTGAGTAAAACCGGAGTGGGGGTGGGGGCTGCAGACAAGCTCCTAATCTGACCAACACTTGCCCTTGAAGCCAAGTGAAGGCATCATTGTAATCAGATTTAAATAAAACTGACTTATAAACCATTACAGGAAAGACCGTGACACTGAGGTGTGACGTCACAGCCAAACTGCAGCCATGCTCCAATGAAGGAGAGGTCAAGAAAGAGATTTTCATTTCACGTTTGAGAAGCTGGAGCATTTAATTTACCCTTTTGCTGAAGGAAGAAAACGGATCCAGTCTCTCTTCATACTGGGAGGAGTAACGCATCACGGTGTCGTCACTTCCGCCAGCCTACAACACCACAGACACAAGAGAGTTGAATGAACGTCTGAGCTTTCGTCAGTTTTGGCTTTAGTTTCCCAGAGAAATAATATCTGACGTGGTTTACGATGATGTAAACCGCATTCATTCATGCCGTCACACACACACACACACGCACTCTGCCTGGGTAGCTCTGCAGGAACTTGATTTTCTCATAGAGCTTGATGTTGTCAGCCCTCAGGCTGTCCAGCTCGCTCTGCAGGGCCTGCATGGTCTGCTGCATGGAGCGATTCTCCTGCGGGAGTCCAGGGGAACACAGAGGGACAAGGAGTTAATTCTCCCAGAAAGAGATACGGAAACACATGCACCACATCTAAGTGTGTGTGTGTGTGTGTGTGTGTGTGTGTGTGTGTGTGTGTGTGTGTGTGTGTGTGTGTGTGTGACTCACAGCTTCCAGCTCCTGGTTGCGGGAGCGGAACCTTTCCCTTTGGCTAGAGATGATGGAGAGCAGCGAGTCCATCTGGCCCTGAGGAAGCTCAGGATTGGGAGTCACTCCTGAACCTGGCAAGAACAGATACACACTTTCATGCCAACATTGACTTCAGAGTCACAAATGTTATTTTGCTTGTGTATTTTACACAATCAGCTCTTATTTAAGGAAAGAAATAGGACATTCACACTCCAGAACAGACATCAAAGCAAATGTTTTTTTTCTTTTCCTTCTGGCTGGCACATGTAAGGAGAGAAATCCCTCTAATCATGCTTGTTTGCTGTATTTAAACAGACCGACATCCCGTTGAGCTTCCTATCAGCACATTCATTTTGGCTCAATAGAAAAGGGAGCCGTGCTGAAATCAAAGTGTCGAACTTTCTGTTCTGTCCGTGAGGACCCCGTTTACATTCGTAAAGATATCGTTACTACTGAAGAAAAACGAGGGAAAGAAATAATATTTTGAGCGAGTTCTGACTCCGACCAGTAGGGGTACACACTCCCCTGCATGTAATTGAGGAACGCCGATATATAATACTGGTTTATGTTTGGGTTTTCCAGCTAACTCTTATCAACAAAATGCTTAAATTTAAAGGGTATACATTGTCAAACGTTTTAATTTCATCTTGTAAGAGGGCATTATAACGACATAAACAGAACTAGATGTTTAGCTCCCTCTTGGGAATATGTATAATATATTTATTTATTTTTTCCTCCATTGTCCCCCAGGTTTTGAGACAGGACAGGACATACCAGTGAACATTGCAGTTGCCTCTTTGATGGGGTCAGGGATGTTCCCCATGTTGCTGAGCTCGGACCCGTCTGCATCGGGCCTGGGCAGGGAGGACATGGCCTGGATGGTGCTCAGGTCATGCTCCAGTTTCAGGATCAGCTCCTTCTGCTCTGAGCTGGTCCGCACTGCAGCGGAGAACTCCGACTGAAGCTCGGAGTAACGGCCTGGAAAGAGAGCAGAGGAACTGTGGATCACCTGTTCCTTCTTTGTTTTTTGGTATTTTGTTGTAGTTTATAAAGACGGCTCACCTGAAGATGCTGTAAGATGCTACAAGAGGTTAAAAACAATCTTTCAATGTTTCCCTTTTTCTGATTTCTAACAAGCTCAACTGATCTCTTTCTCTGAGAATACTTGTATAAACCAGCCATGTACTTAAAGCATTGTTTTTGTCATCGAGAGGAAAAAAAACAAACTACAACAGCACACTTTTAGTATTTGTATAAAAGAGATTTACTTCAATTATCACACCTAGGGTGCATGTGAATAATAATGATGAATCAAATGTCAATCATAACAAATACATTGTGAACATTTCATACAGTGATATTGCTTTTCAATGTCGTAGAAGGGACTGTTTTACAGTGCTGAGAACAAACAACATGATACGTTTAGTAAATAGAAAGATAAAGAAACAATGATACATGAGGAAAAAACCAACGGGAGGGAGACCCCACAGGAGAGAGAAAACAAAATAGAAATAAAAGCATTTCAGGAGTGACAGAAGTGCTGGGGAAACCAAAATAAAAAACAAAAAAAACAACCCCAGAAACATTGTAACCATCCCTTTACAGTCATGCAGCCTTTTGTACTACAACACATACATACGCACACACACACTCAGAAAACAAGAAGTGGGAGAAGTCATGAGAATTATTACTTCCACATTATTGATGACAGGTTGAAAATAATAATAATAATAATAATAATAATAATAATAATAATAATAATAATAATCATCTAAAAACACTCTGAACTTGCTAAAGCCTCAACAAGCATCTTAAAGCTTTCCAAAAGAGGGGGTGTGGGGGGTGAAGCTCTCCCCAGGTCATTTGGTTGTCAGACTACACTGTGGTTGAAGCTATGGGTGAACTGAAGCGACGAGACTGGGTAAAAAAATGCACAGAAATCTGTTGGCAACCTTTCAACAGAAGTGGATAACTATACCACTATTTGGCTTCTTTTTTGTATTTCTCCTTTTTTTTGTGTCGTTTCCTCTCAAGTCTCGTGAGAGTCAACTGAAATGTTTATTGTTCCAGAGTTGATCTCCGACTGTTAAAATAGTTAAAAACATGAGGAGGAGTTGAGGAAGAAATGGCTTAAGACTTAAAAATTATTAGCAGGAGCCAACATGAGTGAAAAACAAATCAAAAAACAACGCGAGTGGGGGGGGGGGGGGGTTAAAGGATGAGTGTATTTGTGCTGTATTGTGTGTAAATGTATTACTGAGTGTGCTATGCATACAGCACCACTGATTCAGAAAGTGTTTCCTTACAAAACCCACTTCATAAGATATATTCTAAAAGTATTACAAAAAACATCTGAGGATTTTCTCTTTCTTTTTTTTTTTTCTTTTTTTTGCCATTTTTTTTCCTGAATATGGTGACCAGTGCTGCTGTTCGGGCTTCCATTACAACTAATGCGTCAAATGAATAACCACTACTTCAACAGATCATACAGTAAAGCTTTACGACTTCAGAAAACATGATATGATATACAGCATCTGTTACACCTTTACAATGTTATTCAACAGTGTATAGAATCATCTGATTTAAATTTGTAGAAAAATATCTGTGGATCATGGAAAAGTCCTGAATCGTCCCTTCTCTCCTCTTGCCTTCGAACAAAAGCACACTGTGACAATAGTGAATCAGTCAGCTACTCGATCGACTGTATTTACACGTCTCTTTTCGAAATGACCATCAGAATTGGCACACGTCATTATCAATACCTGTAGTGCCGTAATGTCACAGCAAACCTGACACAAACAGAAAAATACAAAATGCCCCACGAATAAATTCAGTGTTATTACAGTGTATGCTGTTTCTGCATGCTTCCTCCTTCATTCAATGCTCTGGCCTTTTGCTGCTAGTTAATTTATGTACAACATAAGAAATGCATTATAGGGGAGAAATAAAATGAAAAGAACAACTGCCTGAAATGAGACCTGGACTGAAATGCAGCTCTTCCATAAGAATATACAACCCTGCTTCCCCACGTTATTACCGTTTCCCTCCACTTCCGAACTCTTTCCAGAGAGCCGAGAAAACTTGTACCAATGCAAAGTTTGACGAATACAGATATAGATCAGGGTGCGAGATATACCACGAATAAGTCGGTTGAAACTATGTCTGATGACATCACTAGTTTGGTGCCCTGCTTGGCAGTTAAAGGCACAAATCTGATGATCTCACGTGGTTAGGTGTGCTGACGGATCTGGATATTAAATGGCGGATGGTTTAAGTGCTTCTACTTTACAGTAGCTATTGTTCACTGCAACACATGCTGTGGTGTTTCTAGTCCAAGCAGTCGAGACAGAAGGCCTTCAGGTCGCGGAGGACGGATGTCTCACATCCGTCCTCCGCAGGAAGAGCCGGCGATCGAGAAGTTTTACAATTATCAGATTTGTTCGAATTAATGCGTCGGAAAAGCAGTGGCATCGTGATATCTGTATTGTTTGACAGGCTTGTCAATAGATCTGGATGCACGTTCAGGGAAAGGGAACTGACAGGACTCTGAATAGAAATAGAAACCAAAGCAGGAGGTTACTTATATCTACAAATGTACAGGACAACGGCTCTCTGCGTCACACACTTATCTGGAGTTTGAAGTAAGTTTGCTGGATAGGATTACGGTTTATCACATAGAAGAAATGGGTACAGCCACCTTATGTTTTCATGTTTAGTGTTAGGAAGTGGATAAGAGTCTGTGCTTGGTTTACAACCACTTTTTTTTTTCTCTCCCTCTCTCTCTCTTTTAAAAAAAGGCATACACTTCCCAGTATCCTGGGATCGTACTTTGTTGTAGTGTTTACAGACCCTGTCCAAGGTTAAGTCATAAAAAGATCCTCATAAGTGCTTTGTTACTAACTGCAATAAAAATTCTGCATAATCATAGGCTGGCTATCTCTGCTCAATGTTGCGTAGCACACCTGCTAGCTGGTACACTTCTCTAATCTCAATTTGGCAGATATGACCTCTTTCAAGTTAGCATGTGTTCTCAAGTTAAGGTAATTTTATTTGACCTATTTGACAAAGAGTATAAATTTGGACCTGTTAATTATGTTAATATGATTAATTAATGGATGGGCAAAGTTTGGCTGCATGCTCTGCCAAGCGTTAGTGTTGGGCGTGCCCGAGAAAAAAAGAGACAAAAAAAAAAAAAGATGATGATCAGAGAATAGGAAACAGGAAAATAAAGACTATCATATGTTCACTGATCTTGATATGTCCTTTGATTCTCTAGCTAGCAATTTAAGAGCATAAGAGTTGTGGTAAGAGCTTTATGCTTACGGGAGCATGGACTGTAGCAAACACATTTTAAAAGCTATTGAAATGACACTAAACTTTAGGATTCATGAATATACAAACAAACGAGAACTAGTACATCTTTGTAAATATTAACCAATACTGCCGGCAGTCTATAAGTCTAATAAAAATGTTACTTGCCCTCAGGAACAGTATAATCCCTTAAAAAATAGACAACTCATATGATAAGACATTAAATGAAAAATACAGCACCTATAAATAAGCAGAATAAAAACCAAACTATAAATGCAAAATAGCAATAAAACCAAGCTACAGTAAATCATAGTATTACACTACTTTGTGAGAAGATTAATGTAATGGTAACGCATCAAACAGCTTAAAGAAGGGTGTCAGTTGTGCACTAGTAGTGTGTGCAAGTAGATACGAAATATGACCCCACTCGTTGGATACACGTAACACTCGTCAATCTTGCACACGTGTACACGCATGTATTAACAGGCATGCGTGTACATGCATCCACGCAAAATCTCGCACACGCACAAAGGGGAGGCAGTGGGCTGACAGGCACTGAGGGCTTGTGTGGGACAGGGAGGTGGTGATATGCCTTATCATTTGTAGTGTATACAGTAGAATTTAATGCAAAAGACTTACATCCCTGGATACAGGATAAACTGGAGGAGAGTGGCAACTACTCACACCAGGGTCGGGGTGAACTCACTTTGACAGCAACGAGCAGAAAGGACACATTAAATCAAGTTTCAGCAATTCATTTGCTTAAACCCTTTTTTTTTTCTTTTTCAGTCAAGAATTTCATTTCTCCATCATCTACTTCATAAATTCAACTGAGTGAATTGACCTTAACCCTGACTTGCATGCAGGCAAGTACAAATGCACACAAGGAGACACACACGGGACACTCACACGCACTCTTCCTGATTTGGCCTATAAAAACACGTGTTTGTGAATGGAGAAAGTTTTGCCAGTGATGTGCACGCACAGACACACACACATACACACAAACAAACGCACGCACGCGCACACACACACACACACACACACACACACACACACCCAGCAGATCCAGTGCTGGGCGCAGCTGTGACGTGCACAACCTAACAACGAGAGACACGTGCAGTATTACCATGTCAGACAGCTACAGTACTACGTGAATTCATTTAACAATGAAATATTATTCCATTCTAATTTGTTGGTTTTTTTTAAAACAGTAACTTATTCTTTTATTTTTTTATGTTCTTACTTTGTACTAATTTAAAATGCTTTCTAAAATTCCCTATTTTGTACTCTTTAGAGTCAATAGACTGTGCAATCTCTTATTGGCAACCAAATTGCAGTATCAAAAACAGATCATCCTCAATCCTAAAAAGAAGGATCTAAGGAGGCAAAAAAGAGGGTTCCTTCTTTCCTTCCTTCCTCTTCAGATGAGTGCGTGTATTTGTGAGGAATTGCAGATCCTTCTGGCCATCACATGGCTGTCAGCAGGATAGGATATGGGACACAACAGGTCAAAGTTCATCTGTCTTACATTAGTAACCATGGCAGCTCAGCCGGCAGGCCTTCCACTACCCTCTTAAGAGTGTAGGAGTGACATTAACACAAAAAAAACCCAAAACAAAAATCATGCTGCCATTGAGAAGAGAACACACACACACACACACATACATACAATTTTTTGGTGTGTATACACACACACACACACACACACACACACACACAGGTGCACACTGACACAACCCCTAACATACAACACACACGCAGTGAGTGAAAAAGGCAAAGGGTTTGTAACAGTCACTCTACAGTGTGAAAAATGAGGCGTCTCACTGAGTGAGGGGAGGTTTGTGGACACTTGGGAGGTGAGAAGAAGAGCGGAAAAAAATCTCCTTTAAGAAAGTGAGAGTTCTTGTAAGAGTTCCTGTCTCTATCTACCATCTATCAGTGTCTATCACTGTGACAGCTGCTGTGTCAGGCCTTGCCTGTGTTACTGAGTACAGGTTTCTACCCCAGCTGCGGGTCAGACCCCAGCTCAGGACTAACCAGTCTGGTGCACCAGTGGCTGGTGATAGGGGGAGGTACAGCAGGGCCAGAGGCCAGCAGGACGGCTAAGTGCTTTTTCTCAGTACAAAAACAAAACTCAGTTAAAAAAAAAAAAAAAGAAAAAAAAAAAGAAAAAAATTATAATAATAAGGAGAGACACTTAAGTTATCTTATTTTGTTCTTCTATGTAATCAGTAAATCTTCTTTTTAAGGGTTTTGCCAACCACTCTTTGCTTCTTTCCTCTTTTTGGAAAGCTTTTATGTAATAAAAATGGCTGCTGAGCTTGACTTTGGCTGTGTCCGCCCTCCAACTGGAACAAAGCAGGAGGGGTCCAAGGTTAGAGGTTGTGAGGTTATGAGACGAAAGGGATGAGGGACAGTCAGGGGGAGCTAGAACTCCCACTCTGAAGGATCCTCTTTGCTTGCAGCCTTCTCCAGCCTGTGGATGATGTTATTGAGATTGGCTGCTTTCTTCTTGCGCAGATTGTTGTCCCTGGGGTTTCTGGTGGGGCCAGAGGCTGGGATGTTTGTACTAGAGGCAGAGCTACTGGAAGATGCCTCTGTGAGACTGAACAGCCCCAGTCCACTCTGTCCACAGCTGGAGCCTGGTCCGACTAAGCCTGAGGTGGTGCAGTCTAACTGGACGGGGGAGTTATTAGAACCCCCCGCCTCGGACTCAGCCTCCATATCATGGTCTTTGCATCCTCTTGGGTCCTCCAGGCCAATGCCCAGTCCCTGGCGAGTCTCCACTGTGCCCTCGGATTCTGTCCCATCACAGCTGTCACCTTCTCCTGACTTGGACCCACGGAGAGAAGGAGAACCGCCCTCACTGCCAGGCCCTACTCCTCCAGCTGCCTGGATCTCCTCTATGAAGAGCTCTCTTCGAATGCGTGACCTGGAGGAGAAACGGGAGTTCGTCAATCATAGTCGAATTGTAACTTGCAAAATCATCTCTATTAAATACTTAATTTAAAAGGCAACAAATATCAAACCACTAATAGACGCCATTAGGGCTGTAACAATATATCGTGCCACGAAATTTTGCGATACAAAAACGTCACGAAACGTGTCGTGGAGGTGACAAAGTGTATCGCGATATTGGGTTATTAATATTAATCTATTGTGTTGACTAGTAACGCGCATCCGACCGCAACCGCGCCTCGACCCGCGGACCAAAATCTTACTCCGGTCAGAAGAAACTAGTCCCGTTTTGCGGTCCCGTTTTGAGCTCTGAACCTTTACTTATTTAAGTCTGGTGTAGAGTTAAGCCTTACCTTATTAAATTAAACCTTTTTCGGGTCGTGAGTGTGTAGGACAGTGTAGGATTTTAGAACATCAACACAGCACCTTGTGCTGTATCACTCCGCCCAATCTAAAACATATTAACAACTACAGATTAATTGACTAGTGTAATTATAGTCCCTGATTTACATCAGAATATAAAGAATATATTTATAAAATAATGAACCCTGAATTACCAAAATAACCTTCTTAACAAAAATAAATCTCCTCTTACACTTATAAGGTGAGCATGAATCAATCTTTTTTATGATGTAAAATTGTATGTATTTATTTACTTTTATTTATTTATTTAATTTTAGTTGTTAAATTTCTGGAAAAGAAAAAAGTCAAATCATACATGAGAGAAACTATTCAGTTTGTGTCTAAATGTATCTATTTGTACTTGTATGAAACTGAAGATCATAATGCAAACCTGACATTTACTTTTAGTTCAGTTTGTGGAAAATGGTTGGCCTGGCTTTCTCTTTAAAACTTAAACAGTTATAAAGCATTACAAACTGTAACAATAGGGCAAACGTAAAGTGTTGTTTTGTATTTTGTGTCTTTCAAATAAAAGACAATTTTTTCCAGTCATATGTTCCTCATTCAAGGTTGTTAAAAAAATACTGCTATAATATCGTATCGTATCGTTATCGTGACCTCAATATCGTGTATCGTACCGTATCGTGAGATTAGTGTATCGTTACACCCCTAGACGCCATGCAACACAAGCACGAGTCAGCAGGAGCGGTTGCTCCTTGGCGTGCTACACACCTGTAATTATGGAACCAGTTGATGACAGTACTGGTCTTCAGGTTAAGCTGGGAGGCCAGCTCCTCTATGGTTTTAGGGGAGGGGTAAGGCTTCTGCTGATAAGCCCGTTTCAGGGCCTCCTTCTCCTCAGGGCCCAACACGACTCTGGGCTTCTTCAGGTGCTGATGTCCCGGGCTCTGGGAACCCTGCACATAATCTGGCCCTGCCAGACCTCCGTCCACGGGATGGCTGTCACTCAGGGAGCTCAGCCGCCTCTTCATGTAAGCTGCACGAACACATGGAAACAACAGGCAGATGTTAGTATAACTGGAAAAGCCTCCGTGTCACCACAAGTTCAGAGTCATTTTACCGATACAAACAATGCAACCTTCTTCTTTATTAACAGAGAGGGGGGGGGGGGCAATGTGGAATCTTTGGAATCTGAAAATCTTAAATCCTTAGTAAAGAAAAGATGCAGCCTCTTGATTAGAATAAGCCCTGGTGCTGCATTCAAAGAGCTAGGGAAGACTTAATGACTGGAAGATTAAAGCATATCTACATTTTGAGTTTTTTTTTGTAATACACAATAAAGTACTACTGCTAACACAAATTGTAATCTTTCTCTAAATTACTAAGATCTTCTGTTGACAACATGGATGTGAAACCTTGCTCTGGCAGCCTCCTCGCCATCCATTAGATGGTGCTCTTGTCTTTCTAAACAATCCTAACAATGAAAGCATCCCTTCCATTTTATGGCATGCAAGCGCACCATTTACTTCAGGCACCAGTAGCTGAAAATGAACAGCTCATGGCAGCTCCACATGAGGCTGACATTTCCCCCAACCCCCAAAACACACTGCCATATACTATATGTGTGTGTGTGTATCTATCTATCTATCGATCTATCTATCTATCTATCTATCTATCTATCTATCTATCTATCTATCTATATACACACACACATTTATAAACACATATACATATATATAAAAATAAATATTGAAGAGGGTTTAAAAAAAAAAAGAACAATAAAAAATAAAACAAAAGAACCCCTTAGAGCAAGGTTAGGTCACTGAAAGTTGTGTGCTGCCTCACAGGCTTGTACCACAAGAGTGAAAGGTCAAATATGGTTATTCCGGATTAAGTCCATGTCTTTCCTCTAGGCTCCACTGATGGCCGAGACCACTGGCCTTTCCTATTTGGACGGACTGCTTTTTGTCAATCTAAAATTAAGTTGAACACAGTTAACTCCACCGGTCCAAATGCAGCAATCACTGAGATGTGGGGACATGTTTATATATTCTGCCTAACTGTGTAGTTTGAGGTATCAGAAGGGTAACGTGATCCTGGATGGCCATGCCTACTGGTAGAGTTAAATATGTGGATTCTGTCTCTAGAGATCGAGCGCTTCAAGTGAGCAGTTAAGGGTCACTCTCAGGCAGCTGGAAGGGTGAAGCCTCTCGGCTTTGTTGAATCTCTAACAAATCTTGCAACCAGAGGAGAATGCAGAATGATGGAGTGACAGAGTGAGGCTACAGGCTAGCAAATGATAAAAATACGAGCTTATAGACACTGATGATTATTATGATGACGATTATGATGAAGAAGTGTGCTGATGAGTGTGAGTAAGCAGGCCCCTGGCAGTCCCCTAGCTGTCACATCGGATACAGTATGTGATGTCTGCAGTCCTGATTGGTACCGACATCACACCAAGATGACTGTGATCTGCACAACATGCTCTGCTGTCCTACACAAAGGATATTGTGTGTGCAGATGTGCATGTGTAATTCAAAGGCTGCTACTTTTGTGTTTATTTGTGAATTTATTTATAAAATAAATACATGCTACGGTAGATAAAGATTTCTCTGTGAGCCTTTTGTTCATTAGCTCTGACAGTGTGCTGCACTGTAAAATATGCACATTTTTGCCACTCGAGCTTTCATCTCATACACACACAAACACACACACACACACACCTTTCTTCTCAAGGCGTTTCATGTCCATGAGTTTTTCCACACTGTGTGGGTCCTGTAGCCAAAGCTGCATGCGGACAAAGGGCTCTCTACCCTTCAGGCTCAGCTTGTGCCACGGTTTGGGCCTGGCTAGCAGGTCTGAGACAGAGCCCTGAGTCAGACCCAAGATTGTCTCCCCAAACAGACGCTGGCCTGGTTAGGTAGCAGAAAGAGGAAAAGAAACGTTAATTCTCCAGAACTGATTCAGTGGCTCAAAAAAATGTCATCAATGGTGGATACACTGCACTGATTCACAGCAGGAAAAAAGCAGATCAAATTCCTGTTTCTTACCAAGGTTATTATCAGTTAGCACTTCCTTAACCTTCTTGGTGATGGCATAAGTATCAAGCTCAGGAGACATTGCAACCATCTCCTGGATGCTGAGACCCGAGTGACCTGGGAGAGGCAAAGGGGTGCCAGGCTGAGACTCCCCACCAGAGGGATCTTCTGACATAGGTTTGAGGCTGGAAGTTTGCGAAACAAGCGGATCCCCAGTGAGACCATTGACAGACTCCTCGGCTGAACTGAGGGGGGATTCGGGAGCGGGGCTGCAGCTTGCTGATGTCTTGGGAGTACCCTCTGCTTGAGCAGAACAGACACAGTGGCAAAGATTACACAGGTTAGGTGACATGTTACATTAAGTGACAAAACGGTTACGGCTGCTCTTCCTGCTGGGATCATGAGAAACTTCCGTCAAACTACATTTACAAAATTTAGCTTGTGTTAAAATGGCAAAAAGGTGCTTAAAGTTTTCAGTTTGAAGCTTTTTTGGCTTCCTCTTATTCCTTCATCTCCCTGTCTCTGTAGTAGTGCTCAGCAGCTCAGCAGGCTGAAAGAGAGCAGTCGTGAGGAGCTGTCAGTATACATTAGCTGCTGTTTACACCCCCAGAGAGAAAAAGAGGGAAGCATACACACGCACATACACACACACTCACACGGAGCTGCCATCTGGCGCTGCAACACTAACTTGTCTATGACATGACAAACCAGCAGCATGCTGGCTGACAGTGCCACAGCACTGGGGATGGGTAGGAGGGAGGCGAGGAGGACGAGGAGTAGGGTTGGGTGGGGTGAATGACAGACTGACAGCAATGACTAGTCACTAGTTTTAATCAGGCTTTCGGTGTAAGGCTCTGTCCAGGTATGGCATGATAGTGTGGACCCGTGTAGTGTGTGCCGGTGCGAGTGAGAGTGTGTGATTGTTTACCTTGGTTCTGAGCTTGTTGGATGAGTGTGTTTTGCCCCTGGTCTCCATTGAGCCAAGGCTGCATGCGAAGATATGGCTCTCTGCTCCTCTGGTTTAACTTGTTCCAAGGTTTGTGTCGGGACAGACTATCGCTCAGTATCCCCTACAACACACACCAGGAAGAACGGCTCAGGCATGCACACCACTTTACACTAATTGGAAAAACAGACAGACAAAAAAAACGGAGCAACAACACTTTGTACACTTCTCTTCCCGTAACCCTCACCTCTTTGGAGTCCTCCAGGTGGTGGTTCTCCTCTCCTGTCTGATTGGAGATTGTCCTTCGGGAATCCGTGTGCATGTTGCTCCACCACTGCTCTCTCCAGTAACCCACGCCTCCCGTGCTTCCGGAGCGGGACGAGCCCTCTGAGGTCCGGCCCAGTCTGAGCACTCCATCAGCAGACATGTCGATCCCTGAAGAAGCTCTCTCCCGCTTCACGCCGGAGCTGAAGTCCAGAACTGGAGACGGGGATGAGGGCGAGGACAAGAGGGAGCTGGCAGGCTTCTTGAGGGAGAGAGCCAGAGGGTTGTAAGGTGGGAGGGGGGCGGTGAGAGAAGAGCTCAGCATATCCCTCTGAGATAGTGATGAGGATGAAGACGAAGCCTTGAGGATGGGCTCTAGTGCAGCCTGTTGAGCCTCCATCTCTCTGCGTGCTTGCTCCAAGATGGAGCGGATAGCTTCGTCTGATCCACTGCCCCCTCCGCTTCCTACTCCGCCTCCCCCACCTCCTTTCAGTCCCACATATGATGGTTGAACATGGGACAAGTCTATTAAAAGGAGAAAAAGGAGCAGTCATGAGAGATACAGACAAGACATAACAATTATTAATGTTCTGATTCGCTTAGGACAGGGGTCGGCAACCCGCGGCTCCAGAGCCGCATGCGGCTCTTTAGCGCCGCCCTAGTGGCTCCTGGAGCTTTTTCAAAAATGTTTGACCTTTTTTTCTTTTTTTCTTTTTTTTTCCTTTTTTTTCCTTCTTTTTTCTTTTTTCTTCTTTTCTTTTTTTTATTCCTTTTTCCTTTCCTTTTTAATCTCGAAATTTTGATTTTTTTCTCGAGATTTTGACTTTTTTCTCGACATTTTGACTTTTTTCTCGAAATTTTGACTTTTTTCTCGACATTTTGACTTTTTCCTTGAAATTTTGACTTTTTTCTCGACATTTCGATTTTTCTCAACATTTCGACTTTTTTCTCGAAGTGCATAATGAAAAAAAACAATCTTCCTCCAGTTATAACTAATATAGATACATGCAGAATGTGTTGCCTTCATTCTAAGGCATTCTAAGACTTTTAATTTTTTGCGGCTCCAGACATATTTGTTTTTTGTGTTTTTGGTCCAATATGGCTCTTCCAACATTTTTAGTTGCCGGCCCCTGGCTTAGGAGATGAGAAAACTGCAACTCACCAGCTTTCTGCACCTGCAGCTCTCTTTTGGCTTGTTCCAGAATGGACTTGATAGCTTCATCTGATCCTGCCTCTGGGGTACGGACACGCGCAGTGATGTTACCTGCAAGGACAAGGAAATTGGAGGAGATGAGGAATCACGTTAAGATTAAAAAGCAAGGATAACCAATACGCCATTAAAAGAGAATAATAATCAAACGAGTAAGGACATGACATTACTGCACCATGGCACAGCACAAAGACCAACATTCCCACCAGTGAGCTACAAGGCAACTATAGTGGAGAGATTTTCCTCAATTTGTCTGGTCCCGTTGGAACGCACACATGCACACGTGCTACAGAGCTCGTGGAATAAATGCTCCCCACAGAATAACAACTACCAATAAAATCCCTAAATACACATTCTGGCTTTTCCTTTGACGCAAGTCACTTGAACTGTGCGGTTACCTTCAAAGCACATTTATATCTGTATGCCTGCCTGCAATTAATAAAACGGCAACACACACACACCATGGATACACTTCACCCCAACACAAACATGCTACACAGACATAACGTGCTAGAATCTCTGCGTGTGAGGGGGACAGACCTGTGTGCGAAGCAGTATCGGAGAGGGTTCTCCGCTTCGGAACATCCTGAAACACTCGGCTAAGCTGGGGCTGGCCTGAGCCCTCTGTTAAAAACAATATACCACACACTATGTTACGGCACGTTGTGTGTTGTTGTTTTTTTCTCCCTTTTATAACTACACTATACGGTGCCTTGCAATAATCTGAAAATACGAGTGTTTCCAATGCACATTATACAGTACTATAAATGCATTGATCTTAACCATCTGTGGCCCCGGTAAGGGCCGAACTTCTACTCAAACAGAAATATTAAAACCACTACTCAGGCAAGCTAGGGATTCATAATTTAACAGCATCTTTAAAACAGAGGCTTTTTCTCTTTGCTTTACATGGGCCATTTATGACTAGCTGATACATTTTGTAATATTTTTTTGTACTACTGAGACCACCTTCAATCAGAAATGTCCTGATGCGTTAAGAAAAGCAGGCCCGGGCTAATCGAATCTACCCGCAGTTAACAGTACTCCTGCCTTCCTCTTAGTTCCCAACGATCAATAGTATTGATGTGTGAAAGGTTTCTGTATTGACCACAATAGCTAGGAGAGGCTCTTGGGATCAGTGCGTGACTAGGAACTCATTCAAAACACACAGGTGTGGCACAGAATGGGAGTTAGGCGAGAGAAAGAGAAATATAAAGCTAGTCCATATTGACAAGCTAATCAATGGCTCTGTACAGGGCTGTGCACACGCGCAAACAAGACACACACTGACACACGCTCACACGGAGACACAGTTCAGACAGACACTCACCTCTCTGCCTTCCCTGGATGCTGCGCAGGGCGAGGATATTCTGCTCATCGGCCAGGAACTGCCTCATCTTATGGAAGGGCTCCTTCCCACGGATGGTCAGCTTGTTCCACGGCTTTGGTCTGGCCAGGATCTCGCTGACCGAACCCTGGGACAATCCCAGCACATAGTGGCCAAACACACGTTGTCCTATGTTGTGCTTGATCAGCTGCTCTTTCACCTGACGGGCAATCTCTGCTGTGTCCATGTCCTCTCCGTCCAAAACGCTGCCGGTGGTAGCGTCGGAGTGGCTGGGTGACGGGGACGGGGCACTGCCCGCGGTGCTGCTCCCGTTGACGGGAGCCATATCTGGACTGGCTGGAGGTGGCTGGGGGCTGCTGGCTGCCAGGGGGATGGAGGCAGACCCTGAGCCAGGGGTGGAGGTAGGGATGGAGCTGAGAGTTGGAGTGAAGGGGGTGAACAGCAGAGCTCCACTGTGGATTCCAGACGACTCCTGCAAGGCTTTCGAATAGAAGGTCTGGAGCAGCTGCCGCTGAATCAGGGAGTTCAAAGCCATCTTACCACCCACTAGAGGGAACACGGGGGAGTAGAGGTCCTGTCCAATGCCTGTTGGAGTGAAAGGGTGTGTTTCGCTGGTGTTGGTGGTGGCAGTGTTGACGGTGTCCATGTGAGTGCGAGACAGGGGCAGCTGAGAGGAGGAAGGGAGAGAGGGAGGGGGAGGAGGGGACGAAGAAGAGGGGTCGCTGTTCGCCTCCTCCTTCGTTGTGGACTCTTCTGTCCCTTTTCGCCCGGCTGACCCTACAAGAAAGGTCAGACACACAATGCATTATGGGGGAGTCAACAAAAAAGGGGTTCCAAAACAAGAGAGAAAAAAAAAAAAAAAAAAGTTTAATGCTATCTTAGTCAAGTCTTCCAAATTGGTAAACCTTATTCTCCTTTTTTGCCAACCCCCCCCAGACAAAGTGCCCATGCATTTGTGATGGCAACCTTTCTTGTAAGTCACAGCCTGGAAGAAAAGAAGAGGACAAACAACACCGTTGTCACCGTGGCACTTAGGGTGATTAGTTTGGCCCACCGCTCAGTCTCGTTTTTCTCTCGCAGGCAAAGCAAAAGTAAATGAACAAAGTGAATAATGTCCTTTGATAGCCAATACACCATGCGTGTCCTCTTCCATGCTTCTGCAGTACATTCCTATGGGTTGTTCTTATTCCATTTCACATCACAATATTAAGTTCATTAAAAATACATTCAGGTTAAAAAGAATTTAAAAAAAAGAGAAAAAAAAAAACAGTCGAACAGATAACAGATTAAAGTCGGTAAAACAAAGACTTTACAGCACAGCTGCCTGATCAAAGGCCTTATACCTGCAAGTAGTTTGATTTCTATGTTTAACATTCACCACAGCGTATATAGAAAAATTATACCTCTTCAGTCTTGCAACTATTAGAATTCATCTTGATGTGGAGAGCTTGGGAGAATTATTCTAATGCATAACCATTGAGACTTAACATGATTGAATAAGACAGTAAGCTCCCTTTACTGTGAATGTTAATCAATTCAAAGCTATTCAGCTATTCAAGCCTAAAGCAATGACATTTCAAACCCATAAACACTGTTGCAGAGGGCAATACTCCCGATGTATGGTGTCCTCATTTTTGTGTTGTGCAGTTTTTTACCTTTTAGGTCACACTACTTCTTAGGTATTTAAAAGACAACATATATGCTTCTTCCTCTTCTCGATGATGTGCAAGACCAGAGAAACAACATTTCTGAACCATAGTTCAGAAATGTTGTTTCTCTGGTTTATAAAGTAGCAAGAGACCTTTTGAATTTTTTAACAATTAATCTGCAGATAGAGGTGCAAAAAACAAAAATAATTTCATAAGCATGGAACCATACTTAAGTATTCTCAGAGAAAAATAATTCTTGTTATAGCATACAAAAGTTTGCGTTCGGTCAAAATTTCTGTTAATGTGAACAACAGGAGGTACAGTTTGCTTCATTTTCAAAGTGCTTTCAGTTAAACATGAAACTTTTACCATTTATTAAAAATGACCTTCTCCATCTGCCTTTTAAAATGCTAAAATATGAACAATGGAAAAGTGCTCAAAATAAATATTTGAAGACCCTTCATGATCAGTTCTTTCTAAGTCCCTTTTTGTCAACTTCCTGTTTGAGCAGCATCTGGTCCTTCTTTCAAGAGAAATTGAAGTTCTGTTAAATTCTTGGGCCATCTTGCTGTTAAGAGTTCGATCCTCAACTTTTTGATGATGCTGAGGTGGACTGCTGTCAGGATCAAACTTAAAAAAAACCTAAAGCACGAGCCCCTAAAGTTTGTTATTTTGAGATGTGCTTAAGATACTTGTTGTATTGTGGAAGCGATCTGATTTTCAGCATTTTTCCGTCTCCGGTGAAATTGCTCTTGTTCAACTGGCTGCAACACAAGCCTAGCACAAGATCAGTGCTTGTGCTTAATAAGCAGAGAGATGTCCTGCTCATGAAATCCTGCCTCTCTTAACTCCAAAGATATTGCACTTTTGCTCATTGGTGCCAGAAAACTTTCATATAAGCTTTTATTAACATATGAAATATGCATCGCATCACACGCGCGTTTTCTTGAACACCAAACTTAAGGTCTTTTCTAATAACTTCTTTAAAAGTTATCTGTAAGTTAAAATCTCGGGCGTGCAAACATTTGCATAGTAATCATTTAACTTCCTCCCACTAAAACAGTTTGAAAAAAAAATAAACAATTTAAAAAGCAAAAATAAAGTTTCACATTTAACTTCTTGCAGACAAAACTATTCCCACCAACAGAAATTTTGAGTGAACTCAAGTATGCCACTGTGCTATTTTCCTAGACTAAACTTTTGTTTTGTTTAGTTTTGTTTTTCTAGTTAAAGTTTTGTTAAGAACCAAGTCCTTACAATCGCCTCACGTTTGATCTGACTTACCACTCAGCTCGCTGTTGGCAATGCGCAGAGCAGCACTCTCCGATTGAAGAGCGCGGTTCCTCTCCAGCAGCAGTACTTCCAGAGGTTTGGAAGAATCCTGATGCAGAGAGGATTTTCATTTTTTTATCTCTCAAATGTTCATATTATAGACTTATTTCTACTATTAATTTTCCAAAAACTTAATCAATGTCACAACATATCAACAGTGTAAGATGATGTCTTTTACCTGCACAGAGTCTGATGTCCCAAACTCCATAGTCTTGAGGATACTGCGAGAAGAGAGGGGAAAAACAAAAAGCTCAGTCAAACGTAGGTCAATCACCAACGAATATGTATGCACAAGTAAATAGAAAGCAATGCCTTTTATTTCTGTCTCTTTAAACATATAAAAGTCAGGGAGGATCTGGGAACAAGAGAGGTAACATAAAGCCAGAGACATGCAGCCTTCATCACAAGGGCACTCCGTTTTAATTATACATCTCAAATGAAACATGCATGTTTAGCCTTCTTAAAGACACACACAAACACATGCAATAAAACACACATGCTGGTCACACTTGCACACAAATTATTATTTACTCCTCACCTCAACTCCTTCTTCACCTCCTCATAGTCAGCTTGCTTCTCAAGTTTCTCCTCTAGCTCCTGCAGATTACAAAAAGGGGAAAAGAGATGTAAATTAATAAAATAGTAAAATAAATGTTGCATGCCATTCATACATTTCTGTGAAAGAGCAGGTAAGGTATGAATTTAGATACAGATATAATCGGAATACAGTATTAAAGGGGGGGTGGGGTTTGTTGGTACCTTGAGGACCGCAGACTTGCTGCTGAGCTGTTGCTCCAGCTGTGTGATCTGAGAGGTGGTGGTCTCTCGGAGTTTGGTCAGGCTGGCCTGCAGTCTCTGGACGTCCTCCACCAGCTGGGCGGTCTCCCTTTCTTTGGCCCTGAGCTCCGCTTCCAGACTTGAGTGGGTTGCCGCCTCAGCCGTCTGTTCCTAAAGGCCAGACAGAGTAGAAGTTTATAGCTATGAGCATTGTCAAACGCAATGCACAGAAAGTCGTGCTTTTAGATATATTCAATAGTCAAGTAACAAGAGGAAAAAAAGCTGACCAGTATTGATCATTTCCTGCAAAGAGCACCTCCTTCAGGTAAATAATTAGAGGTAACTCTTTAACAGATCATAGCCGAGCGGCAGTACGAGGAAACCGATACTTGAATAGGGCCAAAGTATCAATGAACTGGGTCTATTGTTAACCAAGTCGCATTTACAGTTGCCAAATTGGAAATCATTACTGGTGATACCAGTGATTGACCTCTCAGAATGAGTGACTACAGTGACATATAAATTGAAGCTTCAATCAACCAAACACCTCTAGCATAAAAAAAGCTAATTTTTAACTTCCAAATATGTCGTTTGCCAAGAATCCTGTGAATCAATAAAATCTTTTACCGCGTTTGGGCTGGCCTTGGGCGGGCTGCTGAGCTGCTGGGACTGGTTACTCAAGGACAGCTGCTCTCTGAGTGCCTCCGCTTCTCTCTGAGCTGCTTCTGCTCGCTGGAAGGGGAAACAGAAGAGATCATCTTTTGTTGAAGTTTTTGTCATGTTGAGAAAATTTAACTATGTTTGAAGCAGCTGAATCCCATGTTCGTTTTAGTGTACACAGATTCTCTTCTTTTATTTAATCCACATGAAATAACTTGAAGTCTCTGCATGGCATGTATATTTCTTTTAAAGCGGGCTGGTAACAGCTACACCTCGCTCACAGCTGGAGGATACCAACCAGTTACCAACTACTAAGTTCTCAAGTTGTTTGTGATTGAGGAGCTTTTTTTTCCCACCGGCAAAAACAATTTTCTCAAAGTACACAAATGTATTAATTAGATTACATAAGTGTTGGACAAAAGGTAATAAAACTTAAGTGAAAAGGTTTTCCATTACACAACCTTCCTCTTCATCAAATCGCAGCGTGGATACATTACAAGGAAGCTAACCCCCTTACAGCATGAGCAAGTATACAAGACAGAGTTTAGAGTTGACAGAATTCAAAGGAAAAGATTAGGATGACAACCAAAAGTGGATGTTTCCTTAATTAAAAGTAGGAGAATTAGTCCCAAGAACTGTGATGATACATGCTGGCTTGTTTTTATAACCACAACACAATGCTCCAGCTGTGCATCATCTGCAACACTGGCCAACATGCCATCATTAAGAGTTGCAGGGAGCCGATTCCACAGTGTTCCTAATTGCATCCAGATTGAGAGCTCTTATTGACTGGGTGGGAGCTGGAGTGTTAGTTGCAATGAAAAATCCTGTTTTCCACTTTATTCTTATAAAAGCATATAAAAAGTCTGACTGAGCTGGAGGCCATGCTGTCACCCTCTGTAAACCTCAAATCAGAAGTGTGAATAGTGAGTGTGTGCGTGTGTGGCATTATAGTTGAAGCGTTAACCTTTAGGCTAATATTAACATTACATGCCTATGCTACCTCTTTAACCACAAATCGTACTCTTGGGCTAACAATGGAAGTTAACAACAATGACATTAACAGATACCACAGGAATATTTACGACACGAGGGCAGAGGCTGGGCTCGGGGGGCTTATTTCAGCTCAATGGGTTTGGTAGGTGTTTAGTAAACTTGCAAAACAAACAGCAACCCTCAAAGTCATGTACAAGTGTTTATTAATCTAGGACACATTTAATAGATTGTGGATAGATGGCAAATGTAATCCATTCAGTTTTTAAATTGTTATTGTACATATATTACTCTCAAAAAACACACAAAATAAAAAGATAAAACCTGTCACCCTCTAAACACTTATTTACTCCTGATGAATCCAATGTTAATCAGAGTGAATGAAACATGTATTGAGGACCATTTCAGGATTACCTGATTGGCTCTTTCCAGGTCTGTCATCACCATCTCGATCTCATCGGCCCTGGGAGAGAAAAACTCATTAATAATCAATAGAATAAGACCAACTGTAACAGCACTGCAGGGACACACATTTATGCGTAAAAACAGGATAAGTGAGTAGATGACTCCCCAAAAAGAGCAGAACACTCTGCACACGTGTGTACACATTTAGAGAATACTGCTTCCATTAAGCTACCGTCTAAATTTCATTTTAATCCATTGATTGTGAACCTCATAACCCAAGCAGCTTGAGTGCGTGCTTGCATATATGTATTTAAGTGTACCTGTCTGTCGATGCTTGTGGGTGTGCACATGTAAGTCCCTAAACCCGGGCCACACTAAAACAGTGGGATTACATTAATAGACCTCTAAGTCCTAATACATCAGACTAATCTGCAATGAAGCTGTGCGATTGTGTCTGACTAATGGTCTGGATGGAGGCCACGGTTCACCTCTCACTTGCTAGAGGTCAGAAAGCAAGAACACATCCCCATAATACCGCATCTCATCGGACTTCGGAAATATTGTTTAATGACCTTTTTGTCCCCCCCCCCCGTGAGTGACGTAAAAAACATTATTTGCATGAAAACGGTAGAATCTATGTGGGCGCGGGGGGTTAATAGACACAGAACAAAACAAAAAGTGCCAAATAAATGTTAACGTTTGTAAATCCTGAATGGAATTTTAGGTTAAACATCACCAACTGTTTTAATTGTCTAAAAGTGGTTACGCAATTAGTTAATTAGTTGCCAGTGTGGGTGTTTGTACCCGGCTGAATCTTGAGTGCATTTCCCGGTTTGAGGGAAGCATGGAAATATTGACCTCATGAATAGTGTTTAATGCAGCAGAAAGATGCGATGCACATGCAGACATGTTTATTTAATATATTTTTCACGATAAGAATACATGAGTGCAAAGATGTTAGTGCATATGTGCACTGTTGGGTCCATTAAGACCTTTTGATTTGACTGCAATCTTTTGGATAGTGAACCCAATAGCCCACGCAGCTTTTGTATTTGTGTGTCACAGTATGAGAAACAGCGTTATGTCCCATAGGCTTGAGTACTACTGATTTGAATGTGTTTAACAAAACAGACACAGTTGATATTAGGTCAACATTGTGCCACGGGCAATGCAGCAAAAGGAATCAGATGTGGGCGGGAGCGCTTTTCACTCTGTGCTTTTATTCTTTCCCTAATAGTTAAAAGGATCTGGTATGTATTTAAGCAACATAATAGTACACTACCTCAACAGCTTTTATCCTGTCTTAAGCTACAGTGTGTGGGACCCACGTGCTCAGTCTGTCCCTCTGCAGCACACAAATGTAAGGTCAGAGAGCCAACAAGCTAGAAAAGCTTGTAATGGAGAGCGTTTATGGGTAGTAATGCAACCCAAATACAGCACCGCTTCTGCTCCAAATGTGATCATTTAATCAAAGTACAGATGCACAAAGTCTTCTTAAATAACCTTTGGATTTGGCTGTATTTGGGAATTATAAAGGCAAAGCTAGAGGCTGAAGACCAAAGCAGATCACAGGGAAGGGATTTTCTCCATACCCTGATACGTTCAGTCAGTCGCTGCAGGGCCGGGGACCATGAACGGCCCGCCTTTGCACCCAGTGGAATTAAATCATCAAACCCTTAACAATACAGGGACGATCCGTAGAAACAAAGTCTGATTTTGTGCCACCAAAACTTATAAACAAAGCTCAATAAAACAGCCACCTGGAGGTGCTATAGAGTAGCTGTGACGTTCCGTTTGAAATCACGCACACGACGCACACAACCCTTACCCACTCACACACACTTTTCTTTTGTACCCTGATAGCCAATCGGTGCACCCAGTGACATCAGTGTAGGACTTCTGAAACAAACCCAGAGCCTCTAAGCCCCTACTCTACTTCCTCTATCTCAGACAGCTCTTTTCATCTCTTATCATCTTCTCTCTTCTGCTCCTCACTCAATCGCTCGTTTTCTTTTCCACCTCTCTGCCTTCTTCCATCCTTTCCTCTCAACCAGTCCCTTCCCAATGTCCTCCACTTCTCCCCCCCCACACCTTTCATCCCTTTCCTTCCACCTCCCCTCTCTCATCTTTCGCCCTCTCTTCCTCGGCCTCCGTCCTTGGTGCCAGCAGGATATTCCCCTGATTTAGATTTTCATTTCCCTTCTCTATCATGCTCTTATCCCCTCTTCCTCGCTGAAGCCTCCAGCCCCTGGCTTGCTTTTTTGCCCTCCAGCTTTCATCACTCCATTCCTCTTCTTTCCTCGGCTTTCTCTACATTGCGTTTTCACAGCGTGTTACCTTGGGGATTTCAAGGAGGCTTAAAAGAGGCTAGCTGTGAGAGTGTATCTTTGTGTGTATATTGTGCGCCATTTTGTGTTTGCATGCACTTGAGGTGGACACAGGAAGGCAAAACCAACTTCTCCCTAATTATCATCAATTAAATGGCTACCACAATGCTCTCAAGCCGTCTATACACAGAACAAGCACGCACGCAAGGGAGCTTACATGCCCGCGCGCACACACACGCATACACACACACACACGCGCACACAACATTCTGTGGGTCTGGAGATCAATATATCATTAATCTTTAACGGAGACTAAACGATGAAAATGCGGCCAGCCAGACCCTCACAGGGCTGACACAGAGAGGGGGCTACGCTACATCTACAGGCCCGCCTCCCGCTGACGCTCACACACTCCAGGCTCAGCAGCATTCACCAAATTCTTAGGGAACCAGTCCACATCTGTCAATGTGTTTGTGATTGTGTGCATATGTGTGTGTGTGTGTGTGTGTGTGTGTGTGTGTGTGTGTGTGTGTGTGTGTGTGTGTGTGTGTGTGTGTGTGTGTGTGTGTTAAAAGGCAGATTACTCAAATGCAGCAAGAGGATGGGGGATTTGTCACGCAATGTCCTCGGTGTAAAGTTTACAGCGAGTGTGTGAATGGCATTTGTGTTTTGCAATGCCAAAATATACACAGTTAAAGGGTTAAAAGTTGTGCTCAGCCAAACACTGGCGATTTGCTCAGCCAAGCAGTAAACGGGGGAAGGACTCCAAGGACTGGGAGGGTGCAGGGTTAGAGAGGGTTTGTGTGCGCTTTAAAGCGTTGCATTAAAATTTCAGATCACAGCACGCCACATAGTCAAGGACCCTGACTGCCTCGGGCTCACGAGCGAGTGAGTGAGTGAATGTGTGTGTATACTTGAAATGGGAGTGCATGTGTGAATGTGGGCGGGCATGTGCTTATTAGCTTCTGTAAGCAAATGGGGCCTACTGTAAGTGTCTTTTCAAAATGTGCTTTCTTCTGACATAAAAGGAAGAGACGTGGACAATGAAGGAAGCTCAAAGTAATGGAGAAGAGCAATGTAGTCGGGGGAAAGGAAAAAAAACCAAACCAAAAAAAAAAAAACACACAGAGATGACCCTCTGACAGACAATGAAACCTATTGATTAGTGCTATTACACTGCAAGCAATATCTTCCTGCGGCTTTTCCTCTCACACAAACACATAATGCCGATGATAAAAGATAAAAGCGTGGGAGGTAAAAAGACAAAAAAAAGAATTCTGAGAACAGAAGAGGAATTGATCCCTTTTTAACAGGCAATCAATTTAACAACTCTGTTAATGGAGAGACACGGAGAGTTTGGGGCAGAGTAAATGGGATGGGATCGTCTTTTAAAGCCATGTTTATGTCGCGCTGTACTTTGTACATGCATGCAGGATGCCCTTGACCATTTTTCCTTTGATTTATGCAGTGCACAAATTAACAATGAAACACCATCTTTCCAGAAATAAACGTTCAGCTTTCTGGAAACAATCTGGATGCTTGGGTGGTTCTGGTTCCCACTACTAACCCTGGGGAAATAAGGAGTGTGAATGTCATAAAGTGCCACTTCACAGTGTGGAGTGCCGACATGGAAAAGCTTCTGTTCTCATCCTGGGCACTACTAAAGGATCAATAATGATAGATGCGCACACCTCAAGTAACCGAAGCCAAGTTATCTTTCAGGTTCCGTTAGAATACCTGTGTGGCTTTAAGTACGACTTCTCAAAGTGACCTACCTTTCTCTGTCATAACTCTGATAAATCACAGAGCACTTTAAACTACACTGCAAAAAATAAATCTATTTCAATGCTTTGCTGAGGCTGCAGAACACATCACAATCCCTTTCAGTATTTACAGTGCGTGGGTAATACTGGGATTTGGAGGCTGCTGAGCGTTGTGGGAGACATTCCAGCTGTTGGGGAGAGAAAGGGGGGGTTTACGGGGAGGGAGATTCACTAAACAGGATGATAATGTCAGGAACAGAGTATGGCTGAGCCAGAGGGGAGAAGTCACCCACAAACAGATGTACTGCAGCGATGCACATACTTTGCTGTAGATTCCTCATCATACTTTGTCTTCAAATCAAAGAGCTCAGCCTGAGTTGTTTCAAGTGCTGCAAAAGATAGGGAAATAGTCAGTTGTGAGTTTCTTTTTTTTTTTTTTTTTTATAAAAGTACCATCAAAAAATAACTCCAACAGTGTTTCATTCCATTGATCTATGATCTATGAGCCCATACGTGACTTTTCTTCAAAAATTCAAGAAGACAGTTTTGAACATTTTTGCTTATGCTGCCAGACTCAAACCACACCCACGAAGGGCAGATGAAGCAGATTAACTTAATCACCCCCCCCCCCCCCCCCCCACACACACACACACTCACATTTCTACCAACAAGGATGAACATTAAGAGAAATACTTAAAACCCTTTTCAGATTATTTAAAGCCAAGTCCAAGGCATTTTCAGTGATTTGTGCAGGCTTGTGAGGACTGAATGGGCCGGTACCTGTCTGTAAGGACTGGACTTTGTGGTCAGCTTCTTCCAGCCTTGTGGACATGGAGGCCTGGCTCTCCTCGAGTTTCCTAGGGAGGCGACAAAAAAGGGAGCAGAAAGCACAAAGTCACAGTTTAGAGATAGTAAGTCAGCTAATCTTGGGTTTACACTTCATGGCAACAGCAACTATTCTCAGTTTTCCCACCATTTCTGAAGTGTTTTCCCCACTAAAATCCTCCCAACACAACCCACTCCTCATTAAGCAGCCCTATTAGGCAGGAATGTCTGGCCACTGGGGCACACTGCACCCTGGGGGTGGGGTGAGCAAGGGGTGATTAAGAGCGGGGGGGAGGGGCGACCAAAACCACATGGATAAAATAGAATCATTCTTAGTATATAAAAAAAGTTGTGCTGTGCTGAGAAATTGCTACTGCGTGTAAAAACATCAATAAACGAGCACAAAGACTTTCTTTATGACACTCTCTGATGCCCACCCCCCCCTTCTCCGCCAATCTGTCTCCCCTGTCATCTCTATTTTTCTGCCCTCTACTTCATCCTTTTCATCTCTGTCTGTCTCCCCTTGCAAGATAAAATACATCAGGAGGTGCCATCCATTTACTACCACTCTCAGACACAGGAAGTCAGCTCTCTGCAGACAGGAAGAGGCCTATAAAACAGTGACGTACAGGAAATACAGTTAGACAATTGATCTTCTACTAAAAGTCTGAAAGGTTTTAATATACCTCCATACCGCAAATGAGGTGAGCGACAAAGGGAAAACCAAAGGTTTGTAATGTTTTGAATCAACAAAAACTATGTTAAAAAAGTTGGGGGGTTTTCAAGTTGGAAAGAAATCACTTTTAAAGAAACAATTTAATCATCTCATTGTTGTTCTTCAGGTTTGCACTAGAGTATCACCGACTCATCATTATAGAGGGACGGCACTGTTTCTATCCACATTAATACAAACTTGGAGATAGCATGAACAGGACGTAATCATACAAGTCTGGATTGAATAAGACAGGACAAGTGTGCACAAACCGCACTTATATTTGAGACAGCTTCAGAGAAGCCACAAGGACAAACTGCCAGACCTTTCTCTCCTCCTCTTTTCCATCAGGATTCCCCTTTCCCCCAGATAAGAATAGAAGAACTCTAGACGAACCTTACCAAGTCAGCGATTGTCCACACCAGATACCACTAGGAGAACAAACAAACCTGAAGACATTTTGACCCTATTCAGTCTCAAAAACAGAAAGCCCTCTTTAAAGGAACTCTAAGGTGATAGATTTACACCTCCTCCCTAAACCCTGGAAGAGCAGGAACTTTCCCTCCTCTCCACAAAGATCATCTAGAACAAATATTGACTGATTATAGATTGACAAGGAAACTCATTTTACAACCATTAACAAAGACAAAATGACAACGACTACAATCCAGTGTAAAGTCTCTCACAAGATTCCTCTCCTTACTTCTCAGGGGGCCTCGTCGGATTGCTGTTCATAAAACTGAGACCATCTAACATGCTTACTAACAAATTAACCTGCTGTACAGTTATTGTCTGAAATTTTGTTTATGACATAAATGAACTCCAAGATCCAAATAGTTTTTCCTTTTTAAAATGGAGCTAGCTAGCCAGAATTTGTCAGGCAGGGCGCTGACGCATAAGAATGATTACTCCTTGGACTTGAGAAAATGTACAGGAATTCCATTTTACCTCTATGACTGACCAATCAACGGTAAGCTTTACATGTATGTATATTGATGATACATATGATTCAATGCGATGTTTAATTTTACAATATGTAGACTGTAGAGGAGAATGAGGAGAGGGGCATTCATATGTATTTGATAATATTACTGGAAGAGATCAGAGCTGCTGCAGAGAGAGCTCAAGACAGCGAGTTCTAATTGGCTAAAAGTGCTCAGAGCACACCCCGGAACACTTCTCCTCCACTGAAGAAAAGCAGCTGCTCAGAGGAGTTTTCTCAAGTCTTCTCCAAAAAGGTTTAGTCTTTTCTTATTTATACACAGGAAATAGAAGAAAAAAAAACACATGTGCTTCAGAGAATATATTTGACAGTCTGAACTGACTTAAAATTTAAAAAAAAATTAAAATAAAAAGAAAAATCCACCATAACCCAACGCCGTCACTGAAGTCTTGGTCATTGTGAATCTGAGAATGTAATTCAGTTATTTGTTCAGATTTGCAGTGCATCAGTAAACCAAGCTTGTTGTACAAATATCCAGCCACTTCACCTTTTCCTCCACCTGACCTTAAGTCGGGCAATATTTTCTATTGTTCTGAAGTGGATAGTGGAAAGAGGCGACACCAACTTCAAAACTAACACATTCTGTAAAGAGTAGAGTCAGCTTCCTATCTCGACTCCACCTCCTATGTTGAAAAGAAAGATAATGTCAGAATCAACTCTGTTCCTCCAGTCTGATCCAGCGGCCACTCAACATCTGGTGAGTTGGAACTCCAAAACTAATGCCCTAAAACCCTCTTCCAGTCACACTGACATTTTGGGTTGATGTATGGAAACTATTCAAAAAATGTAAAATGGTTCGAAGTTTACTTTAAACCAGTTAGCAAGTTGAGTCTAGAGTGCTTGGCAATAAAAGATAGGGTAAGTGATTTCTGGATCTGTGGATATTTGAACCAAACATTAAATATATTAGGACATTAATACAGAGAGTTAACTCACCCTCCCTTTAGTGAACATCCTGAGAAAAAAATGCCCCATAACTTCAAATGTAGAAGCAAGAAGCCTTCCCCTGTCAGTGATTGGCTGGAGCAATGTTTGTTAGGGTTGGGGTTGCAACCTGCCCCTACACCCACTGCTTCCAGTTTACGGAGCCAACTTTTTTTCTTCTAAAAACAATTTCCTTACAAAATGAGCAGCTGAGGGTGAGAGGATATTTACTGAATGACACAAAAGGTCTTCTGGTTAGAAATGGTGCAGAACCGCTTACCTACATTAACTTCCCCATTTTTATTTTTCTCTTCCAGCTTGAACAGGAAGTAAACTTGTATCAAAATACAGTAACAGCTAAATATATGTCAAAGTATTTGGTGGGCGTCATATTTTCTGTTCGTATCTAGAACAATAAAAGAAAATTGAGGCAAAAGTTCAAACAAAATAGTTGAGGTAGATTTAAATTGAAAATAAATAGAAATCTATGGCGTTTATTCCTAATGACTTTATAAACAGTAAGTTACTTAGATTCCTGTGTGCACAAATGAAATCTTGAAAAATTGCTTTGTTAAGTAAAGCCTGAAATTTCCAACCCATTATTCAAAGATTAGAATCAACAGTTCTGCCTGAGGGCACAATGACCCAGAGGTTTGAAAATGCAAAACAGTGCAGAGGTCTTTGAAACGTGAATGCACACCAACAGTTATACCTCTCCTTCTCTGCATAGTCGTTGTGTAGCTGCAGCTGCTTTTCTTGAGCCAGGTTCTCAGCTTGGTTCTTAAGAGACTGCTCGTACTCCCGGATTTTCTCCTTCAGAGTCTTGATGGTCACCTCTGAAGAAGGGTCGGGACAGAAAGACAAGTGTGGAGAGAAGGAAAGATGAGTAAAAATGCAGGCTATTTCCAAGCACACATGGAAAACAGATTGTAGGGCAGTGGCAATGATGTATAAGACCTTTGCTTAAGAACAGCATTTTGTACCCCTCATTCTGCCTCTGTCAGCACAAATGAAAACCTTGGCCCTTATGGCTCCAGTCTAATCTTTACATCCGTGACTGGTACAGAATATTCAGCGTTCACATGCAGCAAATATTCTGTATTCATTAGGGCTGCATTAGTACAGAAACTCCATAACCTGCTGACAGCTGAGCTCTGTATGAGGCAGCCACAAATAAATCTAACACATAACGGGAGTAATAAACAGACCTCTTCCCTGCGCGTGTGAGTGCATTTGTGTGTTTCTCAGAGAAGGATATAAGCGAGTGAGACAATGATATAGAGCAATCCTGCCTGCTGCCTTTGACTGAGGGCTCTTAGCAAGATGTGTGTGTGTGAGTGTACATGCGCGTGTGATTTAAACTCCAGTCTCAGTGCTCTGACACATAATCAATAGAGGAGAGTCCCCTTAGAGCCCTCTTACCCCTTAACTGCTTAACTGAACTTTAAACATTTAGGTTGCGGGGATCAATGGCCTCTGCACTCTGTGTGTCTTCGGTGTGTGTGTGTACATGCGAGTGTGCAGGCAGGTCTATGCGTGTTTAACAGGAGTGGGAGTTCCACAGCGTGTTTTGGGGTTTAAATATCCCCAATCTATTGAGGCGGGAAGGAGGGATAAAGGATGAGGGAAAAGGAAAAATCAATGGCAGAATGGAACCCTGCCGCTATTGACCTGTTCCAATTAACTCTCACTGAGAAAAAGGGGGATTCCAAAACATTCCCTGCCTGCTCCCTCGCTTTCCCTTTGACTGAAATTGCACCACTTTTATTACTGCTTCACACTCATCCCTCAGCTTTTGTCAGTTTTTCCCATCTTTCTTTACCCGGAGGTAGCTGGTCGTCTTTTATTCATGAAACTGCGCCTTGTGTTTTTTCTCTTTAAAACCTATTTGAAAATGTAAAACCTTGTAGATTTCGTGTGTTTCTGAAAAATGTATGAATCATTAAATACAGTCAAAAAAAAGTATACCGTACCCTCTTTCAATTCTAGCGTTTTACATTTCATTGCTTTATTGATGAAAAAAAAAAAACAACCCATCTTTCAGAGATATCCTTAAAAAAAGATAACATATTATATTATGTGGAATAACTTCTTTAGCAAAAGATGAAAAAACATTCAAATATGGAATCTGAAGTACACCCTTAATGCTTTCAGGAGAATTAAGAGTTACGGAGCAGCCAGGTGGAAATAATGAAATTATTATGGACTTGATTATTAGATAATCAGCAACTGCGACTGCCTCTATGAAAGCTGAAACAAATATGTATATATCCCACACTCAAATCTCAGTCACTAAGTTAAATGTTAAAGTTCATGAAAGTTCAATTAAATGAGTTCAGCTTGTCTGGGTACGTTGCCAGAAGAAAACTTATTCTCTCCCACTCCAGTTTGCCAATTTACATTTGAACATATCTGAAGACTTCTGGAACAATGTCCCTTTCGCAAATACAAATACAGCAGAAACACCTCACACAAACTTCCAACCACTGAGGTGGACTTATGGTGATTTGGGCTTGTTGTTCAGGAATTTGGAACCTTGTGGCTCTTTCACTGACTGCAAACTGTCAAAATATGCAAGAGTGAAACGTGAAGCCATTTGTCCTATAGTTAAAGCTTGGCCGACACTGGGTCACTCATTTTACAGGACAACAATATAAGCACAGCAGCAAATCTAGTAATTGAACCAGTATGGCTGAGAAAGCAACAAAACCATGATGTTGCAATGTCCCAGTAAAAGTCATGCCCAGAGCCGTGCATGGGACCGTGTCCCACTAGCACCTGGTATCTTACCATGACCACCAACTCCATCCAAAAATTATTTTCTGCTCGCCATTTTCTTCTAATGTCCCCTATCTATATTATATCTATATCTAATCTATATTAAAAGGTGAGCAGGGGTCCGACATGTAAACTAGGAGATGGTCTCCTCCTGGGTTCAGCCATCGTGTCATGATTACAGTGTAGAACCTCTGTAAGGTGCACTGATCAGGCGAAGTAACAGGTGGTGATAACGTACCACAAACAGGACGAGCAGGAGGAGGAGGAAGAATAATGATAAAAAAAGTAAAAATAATAAATAGGTGTTTCCTGGTTATAGAGACATGCGTTGATGGTCAAGACCCCAAAAAGGCCTATGCCAGACCCATGCTAATGGTAATCCGCTTATAATTAAGGCTACTGATGCCCTATCACAGGACAATCATCAAAATCCAATTAGAAAGTTATATAAGCTTGGTTAGATTGCTTAATCACAGTCCAGTAAGAGGAATCAACCAACAAGTGGTAGAAGTAAAGCGGCAGTGTATTAACACCTAATATTATCGTCTTTTATTAATGCACAACTAACATGAGGTAATACATAGGAAAAGTCTCAAAGCCTGTAACAGGTACCTGCATAGACGGAAAAAAACTACTTTTATTCTACCCTTAGGCTTACTGACTGTATCATCTAGCTTTGCATTTATACTGCAAAGTCTTACTTTATTCTTCCTCTGAATTTCATCGGTTAATTCTGTCACTGTGGTCAAAGCTAGCCAAGTCCTGAAGTACGGTAGGTTTATTTTTTGACCATGTGATCCAAATAGATTCACATCAAGCCTAATTCAATGCCACCTTCAAGTTCAGATGCCAACTCCACAGAATTTCTGTCGAGGGACATTTAGAGTATTTTACATAAACAAATGCCCACAAACTTTAATAAAATAAACATAATAAAAAAGGTTAAGATTTGATTCAAAAATTATTTGAGAAACTAATGTCATGGAACACTTGAATAAAATTATTGTAGCTAAAAGGTGGCTCTCTTGAGCTGCTCAGTGGTGCAGTGGGTTAAGCAAGCGGCTCATATACTGAGGCTACTGTCCTCCTGCAGTGGTTGCAGGTTTGAATCCCGGTCTGCGCACGTTTGCTGCATGTCATCCCCATTCTCTCTCTCTACCCCCTTCCTGTCTGCAACTTGAATAAAGGGGCCACTAGAGCCCAAAAAAATCTTAACATTTTTTTTTATATTAAAAAAAAATAAAAAAGGTGGCTCTACAAGCACTTGACTTGTAATATATACTAAAGTTGCATTTTTTTCCTTAATTTCTGTTCAGTACCCACATGGTGTAATATATCACATGTTGTTGCTAAGAATAATAATCTTTATTGTCAGTAATAAAGTATATATATATATATATATATATATATATATATATATATATATATATATATATATATATATATATATATATATCACGAAACACACCGAAATTAGTCCTCTGCTTTTAACCCATCAATAGTCACGCTAGGAGCAGTGGGCTGTGCCTGGGGAGCAAGTTGGGGTCTTCATCAGGGGCCCACAATGCATCACCTGTTGCCAGCCCAGGGACTTGAACCTGGGTCCTCTAGACCCAAGCCCATCTCTGTAGGCACTAGAATCAATTATATAATTTCACCTTATGAAGTGATCCAATTAATCAAAGCCTCAACAGCGTGAAAATTAAATTTAGATGGGTACAGAATAGGTTATCTTCTGAAAGTCAGGCTATATCCTAAAGTATGTGCCTTGGCATGTATCCGTCTCTAACCTTGGTTTTTAACATCAGCGAACTCTTTGTTGTAGTCCTCCAGTGTCTCTCGAAGTTTGGTGTTCTCTGTCTCAATGTCGTGCATCCTCTGGAGCTTCAGCTGCAGCTGCTGAGCCAGCTCCAACACAGGTACAGGGTCTGGGGGAGAAAACACACACCATGTTAACACATTGCAAAGCAGATTAGACAAGCAAGGGCGGCAAGGTGGCGTAGTGTGCTAGGAATAACTACAGTCAAGGCCCCGGGAGAGCAAGTGTTTGGCCTAGTGAAGTGTCCTTGAGCAAGGCAATTAATCTAACAATTCCAGGACAACTGTTTCGGTATTGACCCTAACCTTTGATACCGCTGTGCAGAATGAATGATTCCAACAAAACCCCAAACCTATCACAATCATGAGAAAACTTTATTCCAGGAAAGTTGAATATAAAGTCTGTTGCACCTTTACATCAGAGGTGAAACTGTACTTGGAGAAGCTAATATAATTACCTCTGAATTTAGCACATACAACTAAACCATCAAGTATGCGGATGGGGGGGAAGAAAAAAAAAAAAAAAAAAAAAAAAATGGAGGATGAAATTCACAAATATTTCATGAGATGATTTTTATTTACAGCATGCTTACATGTTTTCTCTTAAATCAACTTTTAATGTTCATAAATGTAGTCTTTAGTTAGATTTAAGTTTGAAAATGCATGTAGTATTTGTTATTGCAAGCTTTTAACAACCAAGTTTTATTATGTTTAACATACTTGATTCCTCTTAAATACAGTAACCTTAATTTGTGTTTTTAATGCCTGGAGCTGATTTAAAAACGAGTTTTTAATAGAACAGACAAAGTATCCATCAATCCATCCATCAAGCTTTACCAATGAGGTTCTACTGCACAAAACACAACTTTTGATTAGGACAAAAAAAAAATATATATATATATATGACACTTGCTACAAGAATTTATAACAAACTCAAAGGTCAGGGTTACCTTTTAGGTTTTGTATCAAAGCTTTCTCAATCAAGTCTATTAAATGATACACCAACAGATTTTGTATCAAAAAACTATCTGTTGAGTAATGAGATAAACATTGTATTGGGGGGAGATGTGTCAACTGCTGACAGAGCAAGAAAACTAGATAACAGATTCCAGTAGAGCGAGACAGACCGTAACATAGATGAGACACATTAACAAGACAGATTAGTGGCCTGTGATCAGTTGAAGCGTTTACTATGATGCAAAACGAGAGAAAAGAGAAACACAGGAGCCGACGGCTGATCTAAGTGGAGCTGTAAAAGAACAGCCACCGAGGAAGGTAAACGGGAGATTAAAGAAAGAGGCAGAAGGGGAGAAAAAAAAAAAAAAAGCAACTTTCTCAAGGCATTTTACCAACAACTCTGGGAGCACAGACCAGGGTTATCTGTCAGTGTGATGAAGAGAGCCCTGTCAGTCAGGCCAATCACATGTGATTGGTGCTCATGGGTGGCAGACTGGTGACAGGCAGCCAAGAGACGCAGGCAACGCTCATCAGCATGCCAGCTAAAAGAGCAGTTTATATGCCTGTGTGTGTTTGTGTGTGTGCGTTGTACAGATAAGAGGAACTGACAGCTTACAGCTGGGGGTAAGGACTGTGTGTGTCTGTGTATGTGTGTGCATGTGTGTGTCTCTAATGTCTGACGCAGTTAGATATCTTAACTATGCTAATGAGAGATCAGCAGAGAACGATTGGGGAATTTCATGCTGATTTTGTTCTGTCAAGGTGACACACCATGCAGGGCTTTGCTCTGACACACAGACACACACCTTCACATAAACACATACATTCAACTTTATACTCACAGATACACACAAGTACAAACAAATATCAAATAATATCACTGTATTCCCTGGATGTGAAATTCTATCCAAGATGGCATCCTTGGGAATTAACTTTGCCTCCCTCTTATCAAACTTTTGTCCTTCATATAGTCGCCCCCATATTCAAATCATCTCTACAGCCTGTTAAAAGCAGTTTGACTCGTGGGCCACTGGTGCTGAATGCTCTCGCCAGACACCTTTAATATAAAGCAGAGTGTACTGGTTGACTAACCAGGCCTTCAGCTGACAGAAGACAGAACAAAACACACTGTTTCCTCTTTCAAGACTGCTGCATTAGTCAGGCTGGTCTGTGTCTGTGTGCGTGTGTGCATCAGGCATTACATCATTGTCTCCCTGCAAGTTAAGAATAGCCCCGTCAGAGCTGGCGCTGACTTATTGGGAGCAGTACAATCCAAAGATATTACTGTAGGTCTATCCATGTGGGAATATGATGACCTCCTTACGCTATAGATGAACTCAACTCCACTTTCATTCCTACATACAGTCCCTCAAGGGCCGCGCAGCTGAAAATCTTCAGTCACAGCTCTGTGACTGTGTGTTTTGTGACTCTCCTCTGCCTCCATGTGTTGAACGTGACTGCTCCTGTTTGTGCACTTTGCTGCAGCCAGTCGTGGGCGCACTAGTCATCCATGTCAGGATCCACCTTCTGTTAAGACCATCTAAAAGCTACACCAGTGGGGATGAGATCTCACGGGGACAGATTAAGAAACTACACGCATGGATGAAGCACCGATGGGCAATGTCATGCTTTCTTCCAACCCCCCCTTTATCCTACTGGGACCATCTGTATGGATAAGTTGGTCTCCTGATCATTTGAGGAGATGTCTTCACAGACACACTCAAACCTACAGCACAACAAGTCATTTAAAGTAGCCTTACCTGGGACATCAATTATTTTCTTGTAGACGTTCAAGAAGGCGGCCTCTGCTTCTTTACTTCTCTTACTCAAGGCATCAATCTGCAAGGATGACAAATAAAAAGCACGGTTAATTATCACTTATACCATCTCAAAACCATTTGTTTTAAAAGGAAGGCCCGTTAAATCTACAGGAAGAGTAGGCTACACATCTGTCTATCATCACTGTGCACCAGTCTGTTGCATGCGATCACGTCTGTCTTAAGAGTGGCTGCTTTGGTGTTTCCTTCCAGTGAAGCCATTTCAGCTGTTCGGCCGCTGACGAATGCGTTTCATTTACCGTGTGTGTCCGCGTCAGTCTGTCCTCGAGTGAGTGTGGCCAAGTCAGTGAGTATGAATGCATGTGTGCGTGCACATGTGCTAAAGTGTGTTCGTTTCACCTCCAGCACACTGACATCATTAAACAGCTGGCTCAGTCTTTCCAGCCACAGCAGGAGCAGATTATTTAGTCAGCTCTTAGCAGCAGTACAGTGCAGATCCATTACTGATGTAGCCATTAACACAAGAGGGCACGGTGCACATTCCATCACTGATGTTATTGAAATGGACGGTATTAAGGCGGATCCATAAGAAATTAATTCTTGAAGAAGAAAAAAAAACAAAAAAACAAACACACTGAAGACATTTTACAATGTTGTCAATTCTGAAATATGAGGCACTGAGCGCTACGACAGTCTCTGTGTTACCCCTTAATATGAGTAGCAGAGAGAGTAAGTGAAACATCTGAAATCGGGCCTAAATCGAGGGAAACAGATGCCAAATAAAGACATTCAGATGGTGCTACTGTACTGGGCAAAGCTACAGCTGACTGCGCTGGCTCGCGCACACAGACTAAACAGCCTTGTGTTTCTCTTCCAACTCCTCCAGCACATTCATGAAGAGAAAAGGAATAAAGACAAAAGCCTATATAAGTCCAAATATAAAGTCTTCACATTCCCAGCCAAGCCAGTAGTGTAGTTGATGGGTGGTTTAGGAGTTCTTGCCACTGTAAACAGAGCGGGTTACATGTAATACTGCCTGGGCTCCTATGGGAACCCAATAAATCTCTTCACATGGCTTTGATTCATCTCTAGTTTTTAGCCGCAAAACATCTGGCCCTGAGTAGGCTGGTGCCAGCACCCCTCCCCTTCCCACCCCCTTTCTTTTTTTATTTCCCTCTGTCTTTCAATTTATCTCTTGTCAATTCTATGTTCTCTGACTCACTCTTTCTCCTCTCCCTCAATCATTCTTAGTGTCAGTCTTTTTCACATGATTCTTCATCACATACTTTAGTCCACCTCTCTCAGACACACTTGCACACAGACGTACACACAACCCCACTGGTATACTTCATTCTCAAATCATGCGGCCTTGTGCACTTTACCCTTTTCAAAAGCTGTGTGGCACTGAGTGATCAGCATACATGGTCACTAATGGAAGATTACAGATGTTAAGTACTAATACCTCTTGCACATCAATGCTGAATTTGACGAAAAGTGTGTGTATGTACGTATTAAAGAAAAAAAAGTATGTGATCTGAGATTCTGAGTATCCCAACACAATCTTATCAAAGAAGAGACGCACAAAATGTATCTGCTGATGGCACTGAAGGAAATCAGCTGCATGACTGTACAATGACTGGGCCAAGGTCAGTGGTACAGCAGCTTTATATAGCCCAACATGGGAGGCAGGAAATAGACATTAAATGTAGGACACACCCTACAGTTAAAGGCAGGTTAAATGCAGTACCAGGGCCATTAGAAGACCACCCAGGATTTGCAAATACAACCCTGCTGTTCCAAACTGCAGCTCTTTCAACCAATCCCAATGACATCTGCTATTACATGCTCCCCTGCCCCCATCCCACACACACACACACACACACACACACACACACACACACACACACACACAAACCAAGCACAACAAATGAAGTGACACAAATGATACCTCACCAGTATCAGTGGGTTACCGATGAGAAGTGCTTACAATTGCAAAAGGTATCCCTGACACATCCACATACACAAACACATACGTACATACGTCAGCACCTTGTGCCACCATCACTCAGCACTGCCTCGCTCCCCTATCTAACCCATAGTGTGTGAAGGGCATCAGGCTGACCTGTGTGTGCATGTGTGTGTGTGCGTGTAGCCCCAGTGGAGTCTGATAAGGGGAGGCTATGGGAAGCAGAGACTGAGGCCTTGGATAATGGAAAAGCTTATCTGATCGATGGACCAACAAGGAACACTGAGCATGCAATACACACACACACACACACACACACACACACACACACATAACCCGTTTACCAAACGGAGGCCTTGTGGAAACTGTACTGTTATTGGTAATAATTATGACCCGAGGGCATCCACCTTCCAATGACAAAGATTAAACGAAGTCTCTAGAACCTCCAAGTTCCTGGGCTGAAACTTTTTATTGCTCCGGCCAAGCTCCACATTCACTTAGGAAAAGGGTCAAACATCTGGTTAAAAATGCTTATGGAGATGTTATTGTGGGACACCGAGAGGACCCCTCTGCTTTCTGGTGCTGTCTTGTCCTTGATCAAAGGATTGAGGGGTAAGCAAACAAAGACAGGCTAAAATTACACATTCTCAGAGGGACTCATGTTGTGGCATGCAAGTGTGCAGAATAGTCGCCTGATTGATGGGCTGCTCCGAGACTGGCGCGGGTGTACAGTATTATCTCAATAATCATAAGATAATGTCTCTCAGTTCCGCGACCACCCACTACGAGTCTCAGCGTGTTCTGGTGTGCATGCTGTCAAGGTGTGTCAACATAAGGATGGTGGAAACAGCTGACAAAGCCCTAATTATGTTGCTGCTGTTTCTATTCTCTAAATAGACTGTGGATCATCAGCATAACATGGTGGAACTACTATAAATTACAGCATTTTTACATAACCACTGGCTGTGGTTGTTACTCTAACACAAGAATATGGAAACTAACCCAGTGTTAAACTGTAATTCTCCATGGCCAATAGCAAAGCGGCCCTGTCACTACCCATTGAGATGATTTTGCTTTAGTGCATGTGTGTGTCCAACTGTGTGTGTCCGTTAGCACCCACTCACCCACTACAACCCTAAATAAAGCCCCAGTCTGAACCAGCCGCTTCCACTCCTACCCTCTGACTTTCACATATGGGAGTGAACTGGAAGTGCAAGGCTGCCAGTGAGGAGGAGCCACGATGGAATTAGGCCAGAATGATGAAGGAGGAGATGGAGGGGAACATTAAGAGTGTGAATGTAGCACATGTACAAATAAGTCACTTCTTATTAAACTGGATGCATACAAACCAAGGGTGAAACATTGCTTTAAAAGTAGATACATGTGTCATAAAAGGAAAAAAAGATCCATGATTCACCATACCAGAAAGAAAAAATAACAAAAAACACACAAACACACAGAAACAGTGTCTGAGGAAATGGCAGTCAGTGAGTTGTAACTGGCTTGAGCCAGGATTTCGTGGTGACTTTTTTTGCAGGATGCAATTTAAACACACCCTCAGGCTACAGGACTTCATGAATTGGACAGAAAATCAAGAGCAGAGCAGGCAAAAAGAAGGAGAGGAAAGAGGGGAAATGAGATAGTGGCAAGAGAAGGTACAGGACATGGTGGAGTGAAGAAATGACGAGTTAAGAGGCACGATGAAAGAAAAGGAGAGAGGGGCACAGAGATTGGCCGCAAGAACATTCAATGAATGTCAAACAGGCTTTAAAAAAATGTGTTGTTTAACTAATGTGCAAAAGAAGTCATGTATATCAATGTCAGTATGAATTTTCAAATAACACACTCACCTCTCCCTGGAAACTCTTGAGCAACGGTGCAACCTGTTTCCGTAACTCCTAAAAAAAAAAAAAATGAACGATATTAATGAGTAGAAATAAGAAGGAATCAAACATTTTAAAAGAACAAACACACAAAAACTGGTTTCACATGAATTGAAGTAATAAAAAACGTAATCTTACACAAGCAGGCCATATTCAAATAAATAATAGATTGTGTTTAAATAAATCAAATATTCAAATCAAGCAGCAGCCATTCTTTTCTTAGCCTATGAATAAAGTCTGGTGTGTGAGTGATGAACATGAGAGGGGGGAGGAGGCCAGGTTTATACCCTGGTGCTATGTCAGAATATATTTTTCATAAAAACAGGTGCAGCACCACCTGGGCCACCCAAAGGCACCACTAGTGCGTGTGAGACACAGGGAATGAGGCAAAGAGCAGATTTACAGTTGATGCAAATTGTCTTAGCGGCACACCAGTTTTTTTTCCCCCCACTTTACTATAAAGTGAATACTTTTCATCCTCCAAGTCCCATTGCATGACTTTTCTGCACAAGTCAGCAGTTACAGATTAGATAGCCAGTTCAGTAGTATCAGGGGAACATGCAAATCACCGTGCTGTTAGGCAAGCCTGCATCCGGACAAACTGAACTGGAGCGTACGGTAAAAAGCACAGCTGAATAGGACAGTCTGTTCAGGAACATCTAATTTTCACAGTTTGTGGACACATTCATATCCTTAAAACTGCCAAATGAAGACTAAGCAACGGCAGATATGGGTTTGGGAAGCCTGGTGGCTTTCACAGACCTCGAACTAAAAAGGATTGTGGGCAGCGTGCATCTCAAGCTGACCTGTGACCAGTGTCTGGGACCAGACTAATCTCAGGTCGATCCAGACAGGCCGCTTGTCTGGGGCTGAGGACAGGTCATGACCTCTGTGACCCTGCTTCATTGTTACCACACTGGGGGTCGTTGTGGCTGATTGTCTGGTTCAATTCAATATTCCCCTGCTGTGGATAATGACCTGCGCTCTGCTTCCCCCTCCCCTGATCTGGTTCTCTTTCTCATAAAAAAAATTAAAAACAACACCCACAAAATAAGTGATTATTTTGAAATTTGCATTAGACTGATTACTTTTTATATTTTCAGTTAAATATTAGTTTTTAGATTACCTACTTAAGTTCCTGTCCAGTATGTTTTTAGGGGTGCTTTATCTTTTTTTGTTTTTATTTTTAATGAAATTATAAAGTCAGAATGTAATTCTGTGAAGAGTTGATAGCATATTCCAATTCAAATTATTTTTCCACCTCACATTTTGTAATTTTGAGACAGGACACAAACCACCTCAAAATGCATGCTGCTTTCCTCAAGCGGCAGGGGCGAAAAACATGCAAAGTTTTTTTTATATAAAATCAAAGCCATTTTAACAAGCTACAACAGCAAGCTACTACTTCTGTAGGACACTGGAGCTCTGAACCCCTTTGGTCCACAATCAAGTGCTGCTCCCCCATGCCCCCTCCACTTCCAAAGATTTATGACCATATAACATAACAATGCACACAGACACCATGGTCAATCCGTGTGTGTGTGTGTGTGTGTGTGTGTGTGTGTGTGTGTGTGTGTGTGTGTGTGTGTGTGTGTGTGTGTGTGTGTGTGTGTGTGTGTGTGTGTGTGTATAGAAGGGAGTGGAGGGGCCCAGGCACTTGGAGATGGATGGCTGGTGTGTAAGCTGCAGGCAGACAGCAGACAGGGCAGCCTGAGGAATCCTCCTGGGAGTATGGAACTCCCATTCGCTGTCTGTCTGCCCTGCAGCTAAACACTGCATGTGCACGCACGCACACACACATGCACACACACACGCGCACAAAGTTGTTTTACTACCACTGCCCCTGGCTAGCAATCTTTGGGGTATTTTACAACTGTTCCAACCCTTTCCTTTCGAACACTCTCGTACAGCATTCCTGACTAACTAAAAGAAAATTAAGAACTCAATGAATAATTTAGGCAACTTAGGAAGCATAGTGAGATGTAGTCTCAAAAAAATCTGACAGTATGTCAGTCCTAATGAATAATAAAAACTTTGTTTTCACGCTGCATTTCTTTGCACTACTTTCAAAATGCTACAAAAGCTGCCGTGTGAGTGTATGTGTGTTATTATGCAGACCATGAGTGCAGTTCACGCTGAGTACAGCTCAGCAGACTAGACACAGTCAACGTGGGCTGGTCTCCTGGTTGTTGAATAATGGATCAGAGACGGACTCTCGCTCAGCTTAATGCAGTCTGATCTGATGTGACTGATCTCCGCTGACTGGTGCGGACCGCAGAGAGCTGACAGCCCCCCCTATGGGCTGGTCAACCAAACACACACCCGTGCACATGACAGAAAATGCATCTCCGCAAATGCACCCAAGACGATTGGGGCATTTTTAATCAAGCACAGGCCATCACATGTTATGAACCAGCCTATTTGGTAGGCAGCCTTGATGCTTCTATACTTCCAACCGCCCAGAGTTTTAGTGCTGATTCCTATTGAGCCTGTTACAGCCCTGTAATGAATCCTGTCGCTCGTCTGGCCTGGCTCGGATTCCTCCTCCACATACCAGGGAGATGCCAGGGGCCACACAGACGCCAGAGGAGCCTTCCTAAATCACAGCCTTGTTACACTGATGAATGTGTGTGTCCTGTTCTGTGATCTCGGCTATCTGCCTATGTGTTTTTTTTGCCTTCACTTCTGTATACGTTTTCTTTGTATGTACCACTCTCTCTGCCCTAGTGTGTGCTTTCCTCTCCCGCTATATTTGTCTTGCTTCCCTGCGCGTGTTGCTAGTAATTTGGTTATACTTGGAAATAAGATTAGAGATTAATGTGTAGGGTGAGGTGAAATTAGTGTCTTTTGTATGCAGGTACAGTTCCCTCTGGTGCATATTCTCCAACATTGGGTGGGTTACTTGCTGAAGTCAACAGTCACAATCCTCATCTTGTGTTAACTATAATAGTCCTACTGTCAACTCTACTGAGAGTTGACAATTTTCTATCCACTGTCTACACCATTCATACATAATTTATGTCATCATCAATAATTCACCATGGTGACATTACCAATAATAAACACAACAATACTTTGTTTTCACTGTGAGGTTTAAAATGTGTTGCCTTGGTAACAGAGATGAAACAAATATTCCCAGGAGAAGTGATAGGAACAGGACAGAATTCCCCCCTGATCCCACTTGGTAATGTTGTCACACACACACACACACACACACACACACACACACACACACACACACACACACACACACACACACACACACACACACACACACACACACACACACACACACACACACACACACACACACACACACACACTAAAGAAAAAAAAAAAAAACTAGGTCAGATAATACAAACTCCTGAGGGGTTTTCTGTTTTGTCTCTTTAAGATTTCAGGGAAACTAATGGAGAGACTATTTTTGGGAGCCAAGCCTGCATCTCTGTGTTGTCTACTCATCCTCTGCTTTCTCAGTAAATAATCACAGCTACTTTAATAAAGAGAAGAGCAGATGCCGAGAAACTCTGAGGCAAACTGTGACTGTCAAAAGAATTGTGGGATGTGTGTGTGTGGTTTTGTGTTGGTGCGTGTCTGTGGAGATCTGATTTTCTCACCTCAGGAGTGGTCTTCTTGAACTCGCGGCTCAGGTCGATTAGTTTCTTTCTGGACTGTTCACTCTCGTCCTGTCTGTTGGCAAGCTGTGTGGCGGTGGCATCTAGTTCTTTCTGCAAACCAAAAGCAACGTTGTCAGTTTCTCATGGGGCATTTTGTGATATTATTAACTTTATAGTCATTACAAAAACATCTCTGTTTTCAGTTAGGATGAAAAAGACGGGAGCTGTTTACTGACGAGGCAGCACGCCCATCCGGCAAGCTGCAGACTACTCGCTCAGCTTCAGCTGAACCTGGCCGCAGAGGCAGAGAGCAGATCCACAACACCTTTGTCCAGCCAAGAAAAACCGCTCACAGCAGCGGTCTGATCTGCTACCACTGCAAGCAATGTCTGACCCTTTCAGCCTGTCAGTCAGTAACAGCCATGTCACGCATGTAAATTTCTCTAGCAATCCACTACTTTTAGTTTGGCACCTCGTACAGAATACAGGCGCTTTACAGCAATTATTAACTGTCATTTCCAAATACCTCCTCACTTCTCAGTAAAATAATAACAGGAAAATCATCAACAGTGTTGTCAAGGGTGAGCTTGGGCCCGTTTTTTACCCATTTAGCATTGTTGTTAATAGCTATTCATGGCACTTGGTCCACACTATGGGTTGAGCTCTGACATTAACAAGGCGACCAGGCCTTTTAAAAGATTGCATCTCTCTCTCTCCTGCCTTCTCTTTTTTCCTGCCTCATTTTTGAGAACTCTCCACACATCATCCGCTCACTCAACCAGCAGTTCCGTCTCCTCAGTTTAAATCGTTTTTCTTTTTACTCTGCCTTCCTCTACCCCTCCACCCCCTGCCTACTGTGAGTCTGCCCACCCCTGAGAGTGATTAAACGCTGCTGAGGGCCGTTATGCTAACTAACACACTAATCATTTAATACACACATTACCACAGGGGCCCTTGTGGCTCAGTCTGCAGACAAGGTCCCAAAACACACTCACACATACATGCCCACCTCCCTACATAGCCCACACACCCCTAGAACACATAAGAAAATACAATCCTCCAAAGATATAGTGTTAACAAGTACTAATTAGGAGATTTACCCCCCATCAGCATGAAGTTTAATTCCCTGACCAGCAGTGATCTTATTTTATCCACAAATAATGAAAAAAGAGCAATTGAACTTGATTGACTGTCTTTTGCAATGGATTTTATGTAGTAGCACAGGATACTGGATATTTAAAACAAGGAAAAAAGGGGTTCATTCGCTTACATGCCATCTTGCTCTGGCTGCCCATGGAGCAGTTGATGTAGCAGCCTGTCTGCCCATGGCCATGAAGCAGCTGCACTATCTGTTAGTGAACTCGAGCGTGCGCAGTAGCTTGAACAACGCTTGATGAAAGGAAGAGCCTAATAAATTTTAATCACTTTAAAATAATTGTCAAACCTGAATGCTCCAATTCATGGAAAGAGGTGTAATTACTAAACTGCTTGAAAAAAGCAACAGGAAGCAGGACACAGGAACCAGCTGGTTCAAGATGGCAGCACCACATTGTCATAAATGGATCCGACAGAATTATGATTCAATGTGTAGGTCCTTCAGTGGTACTTTTCTAATTGATAGGTATTCAAAATTCAAGAGTGTCCAAGAGTGGGGAGATAATGCTATTATTCATGCAACCATTAATAACTAAATATGTCGTTTGAAAATATAAAATCTCTCACTGTGATGTCAGTGATGTGAATTAAAGCTAACGCGGAAAACTGCAGATAACGAACAGAGTATTGTATCTTGAAGTGTAAGTAAATCAATTAAATATTAATATGCTGAAACAGGGCCAGCATCAATTTACTATTACTGCTAACTGTGTTTAGCTGCCATGTTTAAACTTGATCTAAATTATGGGTTTATGTAACCATTGCACTGCGTTAAAACTTTGTGTGTGTGTGTGTGTGTATATATATATATATATATATATATATATATACACACACACACACACACACACACACACACACACACATACATATATATATATATAAAATTACATTACATGTTATCTACTTAGCTGAGTACTATATTTCCTTAAATAAAAAGCTGAAGACATTGTTTAACTACGTACGGCATCAGGCCTTTATAGAAAATAGCCTTTTATTCCTTCTTCTCAATGTTATTAATAAAACTTGACTACACGATTACAACGGATTATTCTGATGCCTAAAGACATGGTCTGGAATGGTGCACAAACCCCTTTATTTTGTTTCTGTATACTTGTTCATATGTGAGTCAACCATAAATCCATTAATTCCTATAGTAATCCTATGATCTCTGCCAGACATGTAAAACCACGTTTTTTTTCCCCCCACTTCAGAAAATGCCTCAAATACGTTGAAAAATGTTCACTACTTTGAAGGATTTCAGCGAAAGATAACATTTCATGCCAGGAAGTTGGATAACCAAAAATACCAAATATAAACAAACTAAAAGGTTCGCAACTATTACTACATGCTTAATACTTACTGCAACACATTAGACATTATACTATATACAACTCTGAAGTGGTTCAGAATCAATCTGCCAGTGCAGCTTCAGAATGATACATCACTGGGACAAACATTTAACCCAATACAACAAAAGTTAAAAACTAAAATGATAATTTCATTAAACTGATTGTACATAAAGCTTTCATCTTTGGCATACACATTGCAATGACAATAATGCATCTCAATCTCATGTTCATCTCACAACTGTCTCTAGCCATTATAAGACACCAAGTGCCTTATTTGTATTTGGGGAAACATAGTAAAAGAAAAAAATATATACAGAGAGCCATCAGCTGTACAACTTTTCAGCATGCTTTCAGGGCTTCAACACAGAATGTGGCCAGTTCACATAGTCATCAATAAGATGTGGTTTTGGGCAGAAGTGAAATAGCTGGATTCCTCCACTGGAGCTCTGCTTCAGGAGGTCATATGCCAATCCCTGACGCCCTCAATTCTGTCCAATCCCTTTCCAATACCCTGCATATATCTAAATGTGTTGGCAAAAAAATGTCTCACTAAGCTAAATAAACACATCACACATAAAAGAGGATTGATTCAATGCCAAGTGGGCAAGTAATTATGGGCACGGTCTTATTCCAAAAACAGAAAAACCGGACCCTCAGATCAAATCAGGTTTTGACTATGCAGCAAACTGTGTGCCCACATCAGCAGACACAGGCAGACTTTAACACTCATCTTGCTGATAGAGCATAACATTGGTAAGAGCACAATCCCTGCGGTCCGCCCGATACTCACACATCAAAACTTAGTGACCATTAAGACTCATTTAAACCACATTATGAAAAGTTACAAAATACATCGCAGTAATATGTACCTTGGGAAATACTGCACAAATAAGTCCGGGTGGCTTCTCTGTTTAAGGTTATTTTTGAATGGTGTGTGTTCTTAGCAAACTAAAACTACGCTAATCATCAGCTGACACTACAAAGCTGCACAGAGGCTATAATTACATTTGGAAATTTCTTGTTTCATGTTTAACGTTTTCGCTTAAAAAAAAAAACATGCTGTTATTTAACAAATAAACTGAAAATCAGCTCCTATGAAAGTCATTGCTGTCTAAGTGTGTTCCAATAATGTCAAGCACTCTACATTTTCCTAATAATGACACACTTCTGTTTCCTTAATACGGGATATTAAGTTGATATAATGATGTACTGTAGAGCTGTTTGGCAAAGTATTGACAGGATGCCCGTTTGCGACTAAAATCTGATCATCTTTTCAAACAGTTTGAATTACTTACAGTGAAGACTGTCAATGCTAATCCTTCCAGTCAACTGATCCAGTGGAGCATTTACTTTGTAAATATTACTTCTGAAACTAAAGCTAGAAGATAGCTTCATTAGTAGAAGGCAAAACAGAAAGATGAAGACCTTCCATTTTATAATGACCGTAATGGTGACATCTGTCACCATCTATCCAAGTCAGAGCGGTGAACAGAAACGGCAACAGCAAGGGTGAGTAATGCCCTGCAATGTTTTAGTTTGAATAAGGAGGTCCTAAATCTGGCAAAGAATATCAGAAATCAGCTTCAGAAAAGGGATTCAAATACCTGTACATGATTAGGTAAATTGTAGTAAAGTTATTTAGGGTGAGATGGACATGTATCACTTGCCTAGTCATTTTCGTGTCACAAAATTTGGAATTTTCGTTTTAAAAAGCAGCCAATAAAAACAAGGAAGTAAAGTTATATTACATAAAATTGATGAACTTCCAAACTTTTTGAGAAAACTGTTAACGTCAAACAAGGTTGTTTCACAGGGACCCAAGCCATCTTTTTAATGTGTTTGACACCATGACCGTTTGATAAAGTTCGCAAAGTAGCCTGTGTGTGTGTGTGTGTGTGTGTGTACTCTCACGCACACAGACAAACCCACAATGTAAATACTTTATCACCCGTACTGATAGATTAGCACACCACCAGCGAGCAACAGCAGCATCCAGATAAACTGTAAACTAACGGTCTTATGTCCTATGTGAATATGCGTTGAGGCTGGTCAACTCCCTCTAGCTCTCCTTGGCCTGACTTTGAATTGTTTTAAATCTGGAAAAAAAAAGTATAATGTTCTGGGGTTTTAATTCATTTAGCCAGTCTCATTTACTCCAGCACTATTTTTAAATCTAGCTATGCCTGGTCCGGACTACACTGTCTAGTTTAGCAGAGGATGGAATATGTGTGCGCAGGGGAGACTAAGTGGGCTGTAATGTCTGTGTGATTGCTATAACAGCCCTGCTTGGCTTGGCTGGACTGGCCCACAGCAGCAGTCCCTGTCCTGGTTCATTTGGTCGTCTGGTCAGCTGTAAAGACGATTGGAACAGATTGCCAACACTCCCTAGAGAGACTTCAACACCGACTTGGCCAAGAAGCCTCTTGCACACTGCTCCACACGCGTGTGCTCTCACATGAATGCACAGACAGGCTGCTGCAGTAACTTTGGGAGCCCAGTCTTTCCACATTCTTTTGAACTCCGTTTCAGAAGAGGAAGTTGGTGAACATGTTTGCCCAGCAAAATTTGGCATGGTGAGCTATGTTTACAGCTAGTAGGGGTGGTTGGGCAAGATGGAAATTTGAATCTCTCCATCCTACCACTGTGAGAAAAATATGCATCACTGATAACAGTAATGTGTAAACAAATCATATTACCAATGGCCATCAGACTCTAGGTGCATGTATGTGAATTCAGCTCTTCTAATGAAATTCCTTCCACTCATCTGCAGGCAGAGAGGGGCCTTCTATCTAACTAATTTGCTCTAATCACTCTAATGAGCCACAGGTGATGATACAGTGAGACTGATTAATTAAATGGGAGGCCCCAATCAGGCATGTCTGATTATGCCAATCATATTGACTAGAGACTAAATGAGATAACAGGAGACAGACCCACTTTAATTGAGGTATCAAAACTTTTTTCGAATTCCTTATACCCCCACGCTCTAACGATGTCGAGACAGATAAGCTAGTGGAATGACAACAAAGTTATTGTTATGTACACAGTATGAAGTCAATCTGCAGCTGCTGTCTGTATTGCCACAGTGACCAGGAGTGCACACAGAGGAGATAATACCAAACAAGGATTGGCTTCAGACCTTATTCTCTGCAGAATAATTGGGAATGTGAACACTACAAAACACATTCTAATTTAGTCTGCCGTCAAACATGTCAAGTAGCCTGCCACTACTCCTAACCCAAACAACACATATGTTAAATGCTCCACATTCTGTATATGTTTTACGCATTAACCCAATAGACTTAACAACTCTGAATGAAACATGTATATATATATAAAAAAAAAAAAAAAAAAACATATCTATATATATCTACATACATACATTTTTTTTTCTTCTTTTTCCCAGTTATACAAAACAGCATAACAGTTACACTACAGTAGGGACTGATATTTGAGAGTAAATATTAGCCCTCCTGTCTTCATCACAAAGTGAGAAGCATTTTAGGCCGTCTTTGTACTTCAGATCATGACACAGATGTATAAGAGATGAAGTTTTTTGTTCTTCCAGTGCAGTCACTAATCTTTCCTTTTATCGCCGACATGTCTGAGGCTGTTATGTGGTTATGATAGTAAACAGTAAAGGCGTCTGGAAAGATGTCTTATCTGAAATCTACGAGGCCTACCTTTCAAAGACCCACTCCTGCCCCCCCCCCCTACCCTCACATCCCTGCTGAGCATTTCTTCTCCTATGTGGCGGGCTGCTCTGTATGCCAAACCTCCTGTGTGGGGGTGGAGTCATGGGGTGGCGGCTCAGTCAGGAGCGACAGCCACGCTTGCTACGACGACACGGTACATGATCACAGATCACAGGCACGCCCCCTCAAAACACAGCACAACAGCAGCAAAGATAAGAGACTGCAATTCGGGCTGCCTGCTTGCCTTTCCTACCTTTGACACAGCGGCTTGCAGAACTTTAAATATGCCAGCAGATGCTGTTTTCACTAACCACATAGGATTTGAAGACACAAGTCATATCCTCCCAAATCTCTGTTTTTGCTCTTCCTCTCCCCCACTGGAGTAGAAGCCACAAAGTTTTCTTTACCACAAGCTAACACAATAGTTTCACTGTGACAACTGAGCTCTGAACACTTTTTCTGGGGGTTTGTTTGCAGAGCGGTTGGGGGCGGGGGGTCAGCCTCACACTCTCCACGGTCTAACAAGACGCTTGTGCTCCCTGAGCATTTTGCTCCTTTTTTTGAACACAGATCCATATCTACCAACAGCACAGGAGCTGTCAAGACTCACCTCAGTGATGCTGACGCAAGTCTGGATCAAAAACAGCCTTTTTACACCGCAGCTTTGTTTGTATTGATCCATGTTTCTCTGCTCAGAGACTGGTTGTTGTTTTATCTCCCCAACATCCAAGCCTCAACTCTCCTGAAGCTTACTGAGAGCTAGTCATTATTTTGCCTGACCTATTGTCTGACAAGGGGATTCAGAGGCCTCGACTGAGCCTAAATACAAATATAATGAGACTAAGATAGTTTCTCGTATAGAGGAAGTGCAGTTCACTTGTTCTCATTTGAAAGAGTTCGAATTTAGCTAGAGGCCTGTGTCAAAAGGGTGAGTGGTGTGGAGAGTGCAATGGGAAGAAAGGGGTATGGCGATATGCTAGAGTGTAATGCATTGGTGAAAGGGCAAGATTTTTCATCCCTGCGTTTACAGGGTGGAACGGCTAGGATATTGAGATCTGAGATAGGATCAGAGGGTAGTGAGCTGTTTCAGCTACGATAAAGGCCAGGCATTACAAACACAGCACTGATAGAGAGAAGGAGAGAGAACCAGAGAGACATTGAGAGAAAAGGAGAGTATCACACCTCTCATCCCTGAATTAATGCCTCCATTTTACCAGGAAACCATTCTGTGCCAGTGAGAGGAGATTGGGGATGGGATGAGTGCACAGATACAAACTTTAAAAAAATATTTAAAAAATGGACAACTGCGATCATAGAGAGGGGCGATGGGGATTAATCAAGTCTGGAGGAAGAGTGGGTTCTCCTGGCTCTATAGCAAAACATCCAAGCCTGAGGGCCAAGATGTTTTGCAGGCAACTTGCACTGTGCTATTAGTTTGTATGACATCAAATGCACATGCAAGCAACCATCAGTGAATAATGACAGAGTCACAGGTGCAGGCTAGCAATGTAATGCTGTAGACATCCACACCTTCCTGCACTCATTTGCAGTCTATTTTTGACCTAGAAAGTCTATGACCCTTGACAATGGAGCAGTGTTCAGAGTTGTTAGCCTATTTGATTTGTTGTAATTCACTTAGATTTCCATATAAGGATGAGTAGCAGCTTCACGCTGTTGGCACAGCTCAAGTACAGTGAAAAAGGTGTGCATCATTCTCATGTGTCTGTGGTACATTAGAGCCTTGCTCTGCATGGTGCCTTTTTTCCACATTTTAATTTAGCCTACACTATCTGTTGTATCCAGTAATTTTCTAGACGCCTGATGACACATCAGCATGAGTTGTGCCACAGCCTATAAAACCAGCATGTTGATTTCTGAGCATAAATTAAAAGGGTATATCAAAATGGCCTATTAGGTTAGACATATCTTTGTGTCTGGATTCCTTAATGTGTTCAGTCTGAGCTGTCACTACTTTTTATAATGTGGCCTTGCCTAGCGACTTTGTTTGACACCCATGGTCTATACGATCAACGTCAACAAGACATGTCCTGGGGCTTAGTCTTACTCAGCCTTTTATGAGCAAGAGGGTTTTTTTGCCCTGCTTGCAGGACTTCAGCAGAAAAGCCAGCGAAACAGTGGGAAGGAGAGAATGAGCATAGCTAATCCTTGCCGTAATGACAGAATAATTAGATTGCGTTAGGCTAAGTAATGAGTTGTAATTATATCATTTATTCTGTGTTGAGAGAATGTGATATAAAGCTCACACAATGAAGGAAGAGGAATTGAGCTCAGTGGGAAGTAAGAAGGAGCATGTGTAAGAGCTCAGGCTCTTTCTATTGATTGATCCAAACATCAAACGAACTGCTAGAGTAATGGGAGGAGTGAAGGACAGCTAAAAGCTATTTGGAGCCTTCACTGCATAAAAGACTTGACCTGTTCCACACACCCTACATATCAAAACCATCAAACAGCAATCAATAGACCAAAGCGGTCAACTCAACAAACCGTCACCCTACTAAAACATCAAACCCCCAGCCCAAGCGTCAGATGATAGGCTACACTCAGCTTATCCATTACCATCAGATAAAGAGGAGATAAAACACAGAGCCTAATCCTTTCATGTGTCGTGACAGCCACAGCAGCCTCCGAGGCATTCCTTCAGTCTGGCTCTCAAATAGTTTTATGGCGGAAGGCAGCCATTCAGCCAGCCAGCCAGCCAGTCAGTCAAGGCTGTTCTGGTCTGTTTGTCTTATTTCACAGTTTACACGCTGTTTTATAGGTAGTTATTATGGTCGCCATGGTGATACCATACATTTTTATGGTCTTTTGGTCTGAGGGCAGAAAGAGTAATAAACGAAAACACACACACAAAAATAAAGACTCACAAAACACACGACTGCTGCAGAAAGGTCTCCTGTCCCCTCCCTTCCTCCCTTCCTCCCTCCCTCACTCTTTATCAGTCTTGCCAAATGCCTATCTCCCCACTTTCTGCCTCATGTGAAACATGGATAGGCTAACGTAGATTTGTCCTTTCTCATTCCACATCTGGAGCTGATCAGAGGGCCTCCTGGAAGTTGAGGCCTCTGGGCCTATTAATAACCATACTGCTGAACTCAGGGTCAGACAACAGTCAGCGGATGAGCCTGGGTCCACTAAACACATAGTCCCTTCCCCCTATCTCAAGAGGATAACTCTCACTTTTAGAAATGAGATAGGAGGCTAGCAGCATAGCAATGAGCATCCAATTTAAAGATTTAACCCAATCATAAAAGGGGCTAAAGCCACCAACTCACTTAGGCACTTTTCTTCCTCATCTTCAATGTCCAAACAAGTTCAAGTTCAAGGAGGCCAGACCTGTTAAATGCCAGACAGATGGTATAGCCATCATCTGTTAACTCTAAAGGTTAGGCCAGTCAGACGTCCCAGGTCATACTAAGGCCGTCAGGGTCACACCACCTCTGAACCATGGCTCCAATGTGACAGCTGTTCAGATCAAAGGTTAGGGTGAGGTTAAGGTACCGGCTGATGATCTTTAATGAATTTAACAGCTATTGGGCATCATTTGTTTGAAATTTCCCACATTTCATTGGGCAAAAATCATTGATGTGCCCCAAGTAAGTTTGAATTAAGCATCAGACAGTTCCTGTGCAAAAATAGCAGGGTGCTAGCATTTGAATTACTGCCCTAGACTATGACTATTTAGTTACATTTTGCAACCATTTTTGAGGGAGTGTGACTAACACATGGAGCAGTGTCACTTGACAAAAATAACATTTTTAGTTTGAAGAAACAGTGGAAACTGTTAGTCTGGAGTCTTGATTTAAAATGAAGCTGGTGTGTACCATTTCAATTTAAGCCAGTAAACTAACAACATGTCTCCTTTAAAAGGCTACACCTCAATAAGTGAAACTGCTCACAGGCGGTCAAGCATACAGCCCCTGAATAGTTGCTAAATTTTCCTCACTTCAGCAAAGTTTCGCCAAACCTACGTCAAAACTACAAAGCAAACCAGTCAAGACTAAAACCCACATAAAGAACAATCTGCAAAGTATAACCCACCCCAATCTAACACACACGCACCTGTGAATACAGGGTAGTTGAATCATCATAATCGGCGGTAGTTTTCTGCTGAGCCGAGCCAGTAGTCTTGTGTTATTTTTAGAGGTCTGACACAGAAGCAGACCGTCCATTTACTTTGTGAGAGGGCAGTGGGACCATTACAGCTCTGGTAGCTTTTAAACTACCACAATGTGAAGGAGCCCAACATAAACACTGCAAAGGTGTGGACGCTTTTAGAAATTAAGGCAAATGAAACTGATAGCATTACTTAAACATTAGACTCCTTTTAACAAAATATGGTTGGTGAATATGGCACACCACCATAATAGCACCACTAAACTGATGTTAAGGTAGGGATTGTAATATAATAACTGTTCTTCTTCCTCTGATAGCTATCAAAAAAAAAGCAACAAAAGGGAAAATGAATGTACCCATTTCATATTTTGAGCATTATAAATTAAGCTCCTGGATGGAGCAACAATGAGAGAGAAGAAAGAGAAGAGGGAGACAGTAAAAATAAAGGTGTGAGAACGGAGGTTACAGGTTGAAGGCCATATCCCCATCTGAAGTGAATGATGGATTGAGCCTTTGGGCTGGCTATGGATCCAGCCACTGAAGCCATGATTGACACTGAAAATTACAGAGTGAGCTATTAGCAGATAGCAAGCCATATCATAATTCAATCCCTACACCATCAAAGTGCACCAATATCATAATTCAATACCAAGAACCATTAGGCTGAAGCGCACCAATATCATAATTCAATCCTGAGGCCATCAGCTCTTGCCAATATCATAACTCAATACGTGGACCATTAGGACACACCAATAGGCCTATTAGAATTCAATACCTATGGTCAATGATCTAACAGGACACCGATACTGGAGTCACGAGTTGACATGGGATAAGGTCTGCAAATAAGGCTCCTCAGACTCTTTTTAGCCCAGATGCCTTGATATCAGTGAAATAAACAACACTAAAATTAGTTAAGGCGAGCGGCTCACTAATACATCGCCTTCAGCAGACAGTGAAGGCCACAGAATACTTTTGCAGAAAAAAAAAACAACAAAAAAACAAAACACACTTCAACAGGCTTATGCTGGGGGGACATGTTCAGGGATAAAATGAGGCACACCATTAGCTTCAAATGCAGCAGTGCGCTCAGCCAAACCTGTCAGAAAATCTGGGCTCTAGTGTGTGACTGCAGTTGGTCTAAATTATCACATTGTGGTACCTTGTGGGAATGAGACCATTTCTTGTTCTGGTCGGCTGCCTTATTTTATACTGATGTTAACATTATGTCCAACTCTTAAAAATGTTAATTTAATCCAGTCTCGGTTTGCTGGGTCATCAGAAATCCGCACTTTAACAACCAATCGAATGTTTACTCAGAGCTCAGATTTCTTTGGCCGCGTGAAGTCAGTTCTCACCAAATTTCTCATTATTCAATGTTATTCTTCCCACACAACTCCTAGGTTTCCACACTTAACTTCAATCTTCATGTAGTGTATATGAAGTGTAGGAGAATTTTAGGGAATGGAAAATTCACCAGAAAATGATGCTTTAATGAAAATAAATAATCAATTAAATTAAGATTTTGTATTTAGTAACTGATGAAAATGCTGTTACAGCAATGCCAAAGAGTCAGCAATAAAGCATTTTACTTAAAAAAAAATATATATATATATATATTTTTTTTTATATATATATATATATATATATATATATATACACACTTCATATTAATAACATTTTTACCAAATAGTTATAACTGTTCTCTTTGGGATATCAGGAGCATGAAACTCCTACAACCATGTTTGTCAATTCCAGTTATTGAGGGGTGCTGTCCTACATGTTTTAGATGCTTCCCTGCTCTAACACATTGAATTCAAATGGATGGGTCACTATCAGCTTGTCATTTACCAGTCTATTAATGACCAATTACTTTGAACATCTAAAACATACAGAACAGTGGTTCTTTAAGACCAAAAATTACAAACCTGGTCTTGAAACAACAGCATACCTTCCTGGGCTTTTTTCTTCTTCTACAATTTCGTTTTACAACGACAATAAAAGGCATTCAATTCAATTTTTCTAGTTGCACTTGTACTGTAAAAAGAAACACTGAAGTGATGTAACAGCCAAAAAATGGCTGACAATAGTGAGCATTGGGTTTTATTTTAACTTTTTTTTAAAACACTAACAAAAGAACTGTTGGCCAACTTTACTGAGGTTTACAAGGTTGTTCATTTTCTGTTTATTTGTTTTCCCCCTTTCCTGTGTAATAGTGGATTCTGGTATAGTGCTTGTGCATTCAACCAATCAATGTGTACTTCGGACAGCTGACGCAGTCTTTGCACAGTTACATTTCTACCAATTCCTGCACAGTCGCAATACAGATGGTTCCCCTCATGTTAATAAGGCTGTTACTCAGATGAAGCTAAAAAGATTTTTTTTTAAACACATAAGTTATATGAACTACATCTGTCAATACTTCCTTTGGTGTGGACCTAAAAAAAAAAAAGAAAAAAAAGTGGAAGTTCCTCCTCTATTTTTAAAACGCTCCTGCAGTCCATAAGCACCTACTGTAAACCGAGTAAGTCAGGCTAAAAGGCAATGCAAAAACTTCAACTGGGACACAATAAAAGAGTCATGCAGGTACACAATCACACCTGTCTAAGCCTCAGGTGTGATCACTGAAAACAACTGCTGAGAAAGCAAAGTACACCTAGCCAAAAGCAACAAAACAAGTTGGGCAACTGGTCGTTGTGGTAATGCACATACAGACCTATGCCCACTCCTGACATACACTCACTTTGGGTCTGCCCTTAACTTGCCAGTCCTTTAGGACATTAACACAAATGTTCCCTCCTAGGGACTCATATTTTGCAAGGTACAACTTTATACTTAATGTTGAAAGATGAGCAACATACTTTATGTACAGCTTGGAGACAACATACTAAAGTGTGAGCTTGATTTTTAAATAATTTGGGCATCATAACCCAAATATTCTAAAGTAAACCTACAGACAAGAGATAATATTCTAAAGTAAACCTACAGACAAGAGATACCCTTGTTCTTTTCCCAGTGGCTGGTAAATGAAACACCACAATAATGGATGCATCTGTCATCAGATACACTGAAACTCTATGATGCTATAGGTGAGAGAAACTCCAAGAGGGCCTGTAAATAATGCCTGGCACAAAACAGGCCTCTGGAAACTGTCTCCTGTGCTCGTGGCGCTACTGTAGCTGTTGTGGAGGAGGGGTACAGATGTCTGACTACTTTAACTCTTTTAGTGTGACGGAACAAAACTGGTAAAGGCAAACTGTTAAGATGTTTTTAGCAACTGCAGGCTACACCAAATACATGTTCTACATTTCAATTCTATATACTTGTTCAACATTAACAGAGTACTGCCATTTTTGTTGTTTTCTTTAACTTCATGTTAAAAAAAATAATACTAAAAAGAAAAATCTGATCCCAGCTGGTAGAAATACAATATACAAAGACACCTATAAAGAGTTACACCAGATGTTATAGATTTTATTGATGTAGTGACTGCCAAGACATAAAACAGTCTTATTTTATAGTAGCTGTCAAACCCCTAAAATACATTTTTATTTTTGGGATTTCCTTTAAGTTGTGCTTGTTTAAAATATGTTGCTCTAACATTTGGAAGGCAACTGGGAAAACAACTAAAAAAAAAAAAGGACAGTCAACTGATTATTAAAGAATTACAAATTCAACACTAAATCAAACTGGCAATATATTTCCAGGAAGGTAGCCTCCTTGAAAGCTCAATCTTTTTGTCAGTAAAAATGGAACAAGAGATGTTTTAGTGAAAATGTAGATACTAAAAACAAAAACGAACCCAAAAAAAAACAACTATGCAATGAAAGCATTTCAACCCTAATTAAAATCTTATTTCCTTGTGTTCGCAACAGAAGACTTAAAATCAATGCTGACAGAAAAAAAATGAATGAAACTCACTTTTCAAAGTAAGACACTTGCTACTTAACTGAGTATTATAAACACTGTTATTAAGATAATTGCTAGTATGAACAAACAAAAAGGCAGGGGGGGTGGGGGATGTAATTATGTTATAATCAATTCACAATGTTGGATTTGATCAAATCAGGTGGACTATTTGAAAAGTAATCAAACTAAATCCAGTCACATTAATGTTTGTTGCCCAATACGAGATACAAAATGTTTAAGTGGAAAAAACATTTTTACATAATTAATAACAGATTTTCCATTACACACTTTTCCAAAAAGCTTCAATATACATTCTTTTACACTTCCTTTAAGAACTTTTATCTTTTGTTGAAAAATCAAATGACAATGGTTGAAATTAATTTCACCATGAAGCAAACTTATTTGCTTTTTCAGAGTATGGCTTTTACTCAGTATTAGGATTGCAAAATTCCGGGAATTTTCAAAGTTGGAAACTTTCCATGGGAATTAACGGGAATATATGGGAATTAACGGGAATATATGGGAATTAACGGGAATTAACGGGAACAAATAAGAAATTTACAGAATTGAAGGTTGGCCCTTAACAGGGAACTTAAATATAGTTGGGGGAAATATATTGTAGCATAGTCTTGGCTAAAACAACCAGATTTAATGCAAGTACACTCCTCAATCACATGCACACAGCACATTGCTTACTGCAGGGCTATTGAGGCCACGCCCCCTACATGCACTGTGCATTCCTCCATCACATGCACAGGTGATTTCTTGAAGCCTGGAGGCCACACATTTGAGCTCAAAGCACAAGACTATTGAAGCCACACATTTGAGCCCACGGACTATATAAAGTCAAGTACGTTTTGATAATATTATGGGGTAAATATATTTGATCTATAATGGTATTAATGTTTAACTTGCAAATATTAAATAAAAATGTATTAACACAGTAGCTAGCTAGCTGGTAAGTTAGGTGCTAATGTTTGGATATGATACAGTTTGTTTAAATTACCCCCAATTTCCAGTTAATTCCCATAAATTCCCATAAATTCCCATAAATTCCCAATAATTCCCATAAATTCCCATAATTCCCATGGAAAGTTTCCAATTTGGAATATTTCGAAAATTCCCCAGCTTAACTTCCCATGGAAAGTTTCCGGAAAGTTTCCGGAAATTTACCGGAAATTTTCCACCCCTTTGCAACCCTACTCAGTATAAAGCATTTCTTTTTTAATTAGCCCAGTGAAAGTGTACTTAAAGTAGATACTGCCTAAACCAATCACTTAGAAGTTGGTGTGTTTGAGCATTTGCTGAGAATTACCCACCAATAAGGGGAAACTGGAAGTTGTTTTTTTCTTTTCTAGGAGCTGCAGATATCTGTCAGTTGTAGGAAGTGCATCCTCCACACATTTACACTACAACCCCTTAGAAAGTGATATGGCAAAGACTCAACTGAAACGGGCCGAGGACAGACCTGAGACCTGACATGCACTCGTCCTTCTGTCTGACTCATGCTTAGGCGCTCACCACCACACAGTGAAACCTCAGTCCCATTGCCAGGTTTTGTCACTGGGCAGAGAAGCGGTTGGCTACAGTAAAAGCATGACGTGATGCCCCTTCCTCTGTGCTCCCCCAGCCTGTGCAGCAACAGAGGGGTAAAAATATCCCACCACTGAGTTCAGACAACCAGCTCATAAATTAACACTAAAACTCCTGCAGACAACAGCAAGCCAGTCGTTGAGAGATTTATACCACTCAGGTTGCCACTGACCACGGCTTGGGGGTCAGGTTACAAAACCCTTTTCCTAAATTTACCCCATTAGGAGGTAGTGAATAAGAATGGGGTTTAGATCAGCTTTCATCCAAGTCACTATTTAGCCATCCGCTAAAAACATGGTGAACTATTTTTCAAAGTGGCTCTAGGGTGCGTTTTTCCAGGAAACGTTACGAGGTGAGATGTAGCCTATTAGGTCTAGATTGGGAAGCATATAACTGGGCAGTCTGTTCTTAATTTCTTAGGCTTACATGGAAAATACAAGTTGTAGGTTTAAGCAAAACTATTCACTCGTATCTTTAAGCTCGCCTGTAATGAAGCGCGATCGCTCATTGCTCTCAAGTAGAAACACAATGTTCCAGCAAACTGCTTGGGAAGAGAGGAGGAGAAAAAAAAGGAAAAAGAAAACAGGAGAGAAGAGTGATGATCCCCTCTAAAGAAACTCAACTCTGTAATGGACAGACAGGGATTACAGACGTTAAAACCTCCTCCATCTGTAATTCACTGTCACCCTGCCATCATCTCTGAATCACTGATCCACTTTGCAAGTGTGCAAGACCTTGCTAAAAGCATCACTGTTGCACCCATTTGTGTTTGTAGTGGTGGGGTGGAAGAAAAAAAACGGAGGAAAAAAAGCATGCAGAGACAACTTAACAGCTCACTGCATTTTCAAAGCACTCTCTGTCCTATAACAACCACCTAGCTAGTCTCTTCTGCGGGGAATGGGACATACTGATCAAATAGGATTTTAATGAACATCAGCATTCGGAGTCTGAGGAATAGATGTTATGATGGTTTAAAGCTACTGACGTCTATGTTGGGTTGGATTTTCATCTTCAAAAAGAAACAAGAAAAAAGCAGCATTCCTTTGCTGGTGCACCACACACAGACAAAACAGATTGCAAGTGTGTAGTTAACACCGTCCATTCGATCACATGGAAGAAGCAAAAGAGGAGGCAATTGGCTGACAGGGCCATGCGTAGGCTCTGATCATATCATGCTAACCCTAAATTATCCTCAAAAAATGGATAAGAAAAAAGGTTCTTCTCTGAAGGCTTTCCTCTAGGAGCCTCTCAGTGGGAGGGAGAGTAAATAAGATGTCATCAATAATAGACAGTGAATGTTCTGAGCAGTTCTGCGCGTACGCATGCACACACACACACACACACACGCGCGCGCGCTCACTAACTCACGCATACACACCAGCTCCGGCTGATTCCTATCCTGCAGACAAGCCTGCCAACTGCCAGCCTTTTTGCACACGCTCAGATTCACTGTCCTGACTAATCGCTTGTGATAGGGGGCCTTTGCCATAATTACCCAGGGCCTTATCACAAACTTATGCGATGCATTTTTCATGTCCTGGCTGCTGGCAGTGCCTTCACTGTCCGTGCTGGCAGTCAATCCACAAGAAGAAGAAGGAGAAAAAAAAAAGAAAAAGAAAAAAAGACTGATCTCACACAAATTCACACACACTCGCACAGCAGTTCAAACTGCACAAAATAGGTGAAATAAGGGTGAAGGGCCAAAGACAGAAAAAATATATAAAAGAGGGGGAGGGAAGGGGAGGCGAGAGAAAGAAAGATTGGGGGCAGGAAGGGGGTGGGTGATAGATAGTGAGGAAAGACAAGAGAAAGCAGTTTCTTTTTTTTTTCATAATGCATGATAAAGGGGTACAAGTAGGAGGACCAAACAGGATCAAATAAATAGAAGAAGTGAAGCCTTGATGATGTGGCATAAGTGCAGCACAAAGCCCACTGGGAAGACTTGTTCACTGTCCTTTTGTCTACCCAGTCATAGGGGCATCATGACCTAAATAAAAGTTTAAAGCCCGAGCCTGTGCAATTCACAAAATAATGTATGAACAATTGGGCTAGTCTACATAATGCAATCTTATGTTAATGAAGACAGCAAGTGGGCTACTAATATTCATAATTTGTGATTTGAAATTCAGCAATGCATGTTAAATGCCACGGGAAAACACAACAGTACCATTGTCTACATGTCTTGTGATAGGTCAAACACGCTCTAATATATTCACACGCTGAACAGGCCCAAATATTTTCCTCATATCCTCTCCCGTGTGGCGAGGATCTCCTCCGTGCACGCCGAGATTAGTGGCGTGTGCGAGGCCGGGACATTTCTGGAGTTCATCATAATCACAAGGTCACGATCTATCACATCTCTAGCATTCACGGTGGTTGTTTTTTTTTTTTTTTTTTTTTTTTTTTTTAAATTATGTCCCGTCAACAAGCCCCAGTCCGGATCTGTCCACTTCCACGGACGTGGCAATGTGTGTCAAAGAGAAAAAAAAAATGAAGAAAAAAAAAAAAAAAAAAAACTGTGAATACCATCAAGGGAGATCAAAAACACAGAAAACGAAAAGCAGAATCACGGGGAGATTTCCCAAATAAACTGTCCCAAAACCGCTAGCCTGATAAGGCTGCTAAATATCTCCATCGGGCTTCAGCCAAACTTCCTAATTTGACAGATAAACAGAGAAACAGCCCCGAGCAGCGGTGTGCTGGTGCCCGTCACAGCGCCCCCGCGGACTGAGTCGCACTAGTTCCCCCGGATCCCCAGCCTCGCAGCGGCTACCGCCGCGGCTAACCGCGGCTACAAAAGTTGAAGAACACGCAATAAAGATGACCAACCGAGGGCTTGGGGCTGAAAGCCCCGTCGTTTTTAGCGTTTATTTCGGCCGCATCCCCCCGGCGGCGTCAACCCCGGCTTGCCCGGTCGCCGTTGTCCGATCGATGTTGAATTGAACAAAGAGGATCAATTTCTGATCAGCGAGAGAGCCACTTTCATCGATGTGAGGAAGAGGTCTTGAATTCTCTCCCCGAAACACCTAAGAGACGGCGGCCGGAGCCGGCACGCCGAACGCGGATCCCCGACGGAGGCGAGGGCGGCCGACGGCGACCCGAGGAGAGGCGGTTTAGAGCGAGGGCTGGAACTGACCTGTAGTTGTTGTAAGTCAAAGCGCTTCCAATATTGAAACATCGATCCTGCATTGGCCGCCATCTTGAGACATATTGAGACAGGAATGAGATGCTGATAGAGCGCGCGGGGGTTGGAGTTCAGTGGAGAGGACCGGGCGCCGGGAAAACCCGGACTGGAGCGGCGGCCGCCTGCGGCCCCGGACAGTGGCGGAGTACGGAGCGGAGTCACTCCGACGAGTGTCGCCTTAATAACGCCATTATAATTTCTTAAATAGCCTTTTATCAACATTCAGATATTACAGGTAAACAATCGAACAGGGTTTGCGTTTACCTTTAACTTTGCAACGCACGAAATCACGTATGAACGAAAAACGGATTAGGAAATATGAGATTTTTTTTTTAATTATTTAGGTGGTTATGTGTTCTGGAGCACAAATGGCATAAAAATAATAATAATAATAGTAATACTGAGACTGCATGGACGGATTGCGAAACATCCGGCCCCTGGGCACGGTCGTGTAAAAGGCCCCTTACATGCCCCCACTTGTTCAGTCTGCTGTAGATTAACTATAATACTCCGAGACAGAAGGAGACACAAAACAGCCACAGACAATGCAGATATGATTACTTTGTGACTCCAGCTGTTTATCTCCAAGTTCTTAAACATAATGTAATCTAAAAAAAAATTTCTTTTGTTGTCACAATGTATCTGATTTTTGGGTGTTTTCCTTTCTTTGTGAAGTTTTATTAAAGTTTAAAGTTGTTTTGTGGCATTTTTTGTGTCTGCCTTTATTGTGCTACCTTGTTTATCTCATTTTGGGGTTTTTGTATCTTCTATTAGCCATTATTTTTATATAACTGAGGTAATTTTGTAATTTTTGTCTAAACTGTTGTTTTTGTATGTCATTTTTGGTAATGGTCAAATTGTTTATTTTGCCTTCAATTTTGTTTTTTGTTTGTTTTAATTTAGGGGCTTGATTTCCAATTTCTTTTTATTTTGCACATATTCAATCAATAAATCAATCAAACTATGTTTGTATATCACTTTCCAACTTGTGCAAATTATTTTACGAGACTAAAACATCAAAAATAAATAAATAAAAATAATACCTTTTACTGAAAAACACATCTATATAAACACAACCACACATACATATGTTTAACACACTCACCAACACATACCTATCTCATTCCAGCATTAACAGTAACAATTGCTTAAAGTAAAAATTCAGAAAAGTGATTTATTGACAATAATTTCATAGAGACTGCTGTTTATGTTATTTTTCAGTTTCTATGCAGTTAATGCCTCTCTATCACTTTATGGGCATTTCATGACACATTTTGGTCTGTTTAACTTTCTTAGTGGTCATTTTTTATCACTGTTTTTTAAAATGTATTTTATATATCTACATATTCATTTTATTTCTGGAATTCGAAAGGGGCCCCTTGACTTATTCAGCCTTTGAGCCCATGTTAAAGAAGGCCTGTTGAGTAATCTGACCAGTTATTGTCCATGTACATCTTATCTAAAAAGAAAAGTAAGTCCACTGGAAGAACATTCAGGACAAATGTTTTCTGTAAGGGTACTGTGCAGAAAGACAATTTCGACCCACAGCAAATAATTTATTGCATCAATAAGCAATTCTGCAGCATTCAGCTTCTCTGTCAGATTTGGACCAAATCTTCTTTTTGAGAATTGTAGTTCAAGGAAACAACTTTTCTGTTATAACTTTATTAATAAAAAATCTAACTCGCATTTGAAGAATAAACATGGTGTTTTTGAGAATTCTGATCAGTCTTTCAAGCGTTAAACACAGTCAATCAAGTTTAATGATTCCTTTATACATTTGCGCCTCTTGACTGATATTAAAAGGCTACATAGTTTACTGTGTACAAAATAAGAGGCTACGCTACAGTTTCTAAAAGATGGAGTGGCTACCGAGTTTGGCACAAGGTATTTTAAAGCTCATGATTGTCTCTGTATACAGTGATTTAATTAAGAACGCTAAGCATGATAATTTTCATTAAAGGAAATCTTTTCAAATGCAGATAGTAATCAGATCATTTCATCAAATAAGCTTGTTGTGTTGCTAATCCAGTCATGTTGGTGCTGGAGCAGGCAGCCCAGTGGTCAGTGTCAATGTGCATACATATCTTTTGTTGAAGTGACCTTGAGCGGTGCACTGAACCCTGCCTGCTCTTGAGGCGTCGCTCTTGCTGACCATGTCCTCTGACCCCCTCAGTGTGCGGGTATGCCTCAGAGGAATATGCAAAGAATCTAATTACCCTGTATGTATGCTGTGCCCCAAATTCTTGTGTCAAACTGTACTGACTGATTCACCTTAAAAAACATCACGCCTCCGCCTCAACCTCCAACTGCTCCGCACACCAAATCCAAGCCGTGCTGCTCAGGTTTATCAGGGTGTCACATCTGCTGCTGTACAAAATAGTTTTCATTTTTAGCACTTTGTGGCTTCCCAAATTTAAACTTGTCGAGCGTGTTGTTTAGCCTGGCTGTGTGAAAGATCTACGCCTGCATTCACACTTTGAAGACTACTTTCTTGAACACTCCCAAAAATATATTTCATGCCTTTATTTTTACCTTGCTAATCATTTTCATTTTTTCACAGCAATTGGACGTTAATTGCATTCACTAAAAATAACATAAGAATTTGCCATAGATAATAACACCTCTTTTGCAACATTTGTCTGGATACAAAGGTTGGCATTCTTGTGCTTTTAATTTCTTTAACTCTCAGCCCATTACTTGATTTGATTTGAAGTGGTTTGTGTCTCCAGCTACACTATGAATGTTGCTCAGTGCTAAATTGATACGTAGCCTAAATAGCTTTGCTTTATTTCATACTTCATTTATAGACATAATACAGCAATTTAAAGCACGACTGCACGTTTTTCATCACACCCAGTCACATATGTTTAATAAAGCACATTGAATTACAGCCATTGGATACAATAAAAAGCTGCATATTCTTTGACTCAATTATTTAGATGTAACAACAGCTGTATAGTAGGCCTATCCATGAGTTTTTTTCCCCTCTTTTTTTGGCAAGATACTGAAACCCACAGTCCTGATTCCAGTGAATTAACCAGTGTGAGGAAAAAAAGGAATGAATACAGTATATAGATGGAAAAAGATATGCTGTATGAATGTTTGAGAATGGATGAAGGATGAAGTACTTTTTTTAGAACCTAATCAAGGTTTAAATGTACCGTGCAACTCTGAACCATGTATTTTATTGCCAAAATAGTGCATATGAACTGATGAATCCAGTGTTTAATCCTCTCATTTCTTTCTCTTTGTTAATCAGCGTTTCCCTAGCCTGGCCTCTGACTGGTGATGCTACCTATCATTAAGCCAAACCAGAAATACGGGTCTGAGATAATCCGTACAAGCTTAGCAGCTCAGCAATGTGTCCATTATGCTGTATTTGTATAGTTATCTCTTTCCATCGCACAGAGAAGACGTACTAAAAGGAACATGACACGTTTTACCTCTGACATTACTATGACGAGTGAAACAGTGGAAGTATTCAGCAATGGTTTTAATCAACAACAGCTCTTTACATTTTTCACTCTTTTACTTTGGACATGATGCAGAATGAATATTTCACACACTGTTGGATGAATTTATTATTTACACATACCCATCCCACATGATGCCAAAAAATACAGTCACAGAGTTGAGATCAGACATGAACATAACAGCAGAAGTAAAACAGATGAAGATTTATCCAATCTTCCATCCATCAGAACTCTTTAGGATTAAAGGACACTTCATAAAAAGGACACGTAGGAAATTACTGTATAATGGGTAATGACACAGGTTATGTTCTTGAATTTCCTTTAAAGCATTTAAATCATTTGCTCTTGTGGAAGACTGTTAAACCTGCCCGTGTCTTCAGTTGAATGTCATCTGTACATGCAGATATTCTGATTCCAATTAAGCCCTATATGCTCCAAATGCGCAGTAAAAAGTCTACAAACTACAATCTCCAGCCCCGTATTTCAACACAGTCTCCACAAGGATTTGACAGGAGCTTCACTAGGATCTGGATGTCTTTGAAGCAGTAGGGGGTGCACACTGCACTGTGTGTTAGAACAAGTAACAGAGCTATCAATTCACTTCCAAATGATAATGTTCCTGCTGCAAAAAATCCATGCATTTTTCTGTGAATGACTACTTCATTTTTGTCTTGTTTTAATTGCATGCTGTGGTTGGAAAAGACATAAAAACAGCTGAAATGTTCATGGCAAGGACAGAGCAGGGAACGTGTTAGTAGCTAGATTTAAAAAGCCTCGTCGTCTCTTGTGTATTTGGTTAAAGTTTAAATGTAGAGAAATCAACACAGATTTTTTGTGTCATTGCTATTATACAACTACATCGGCTGCCCAGCCAGAGCTACAGGGTATGAAATAAAACAGCCTTTCTGTCCTTTAGCTCTCCCACTTTTCTCTGCTTGTGTCCCTTTTCCTCCTGCTCATTGACTCTGCCTGTAAGGTGCTTTTAGCGGACCTTGTGTGGCCGGGTTAGAGACGGATGTGAGGCCCTTGGGAGCCGCAGGCAGAGTGCAACACTGATTGTGTCAGACAGGCTGGGGAGGCTGCATAAGATCATCACCACCCAGCAGTGGAGTGAATCGCCGCAGTGGCACTTTCACACAACCTCTAACCTCTGCCTTAACCTCTCAGGTCATGATCAAGGTCAGGGGTCACCCAGGGCCTCGGCGATCAGCATGATTTCAGGCTCCTCCTGCCTTTTCCTCCACCCCCCCCTCTTCTTTTTCCACATCAATTTTTCTTCCTTTTATCTTTCCCTCACCTTCTATATGTTTCTGTATCGCTCAGGCTCTCCTTCGCCAGCCGGTACCAATTGAGACATGCCTTCCCCTGGGAGTGCAAAAAGGAAAGCAAGAGAAAATCAATAGGGAAGATGAGTGAAAACCCGGAGGTCCCATCAAAAACTGAATGCTCCTCTGTGCTGGTATTCACACATCCACAGACAGTGATTTATGCCTGAGAAACACATGGCACAAGTCAAAACAAGTGGGGAAGAAGTGCAGAAATGGTGGAAAAGTGTGCAAAATATGTAGATTCAGCCATTTCTGGGGTGAATACTAAATAGGCTGATGATTCCTTTTGATATATTTCAAATGAATGCAATGCATACAAGCACCTGTGCAGCTATTTCCTGCAGAGATGATTGAAATGAAGATGTTGCTCCCTTAAACCACTGGTGAGAGAGTATGATGTAGAACATGTGAGCTCTTTTCTAGCCATCCATTCTTTCTTTAAAAAAAAGAGAAATAATGACAGATGTGTAAATGACAAGCTTTTTTGATCATAATTTGAGCTTTGAAAAATATTGCAGCATCACCAAACAGTTCATCTTTAATTATGGTTATTTCCAGCAGCATCTGAATGCTTTCATGCAGCATAAAAAGCACTCAGACAAATCAAACTGAGTGATAAAAGACAACTCAAATGTATTCTTAGATGTCATTTCCTGTCTTCATGGAACCTCTTCTTTTTCTGAGGAAAAACAAATATGTGTTTTTAATGTTGAGGCTCTCCATTTTGACATACCTTACAAGATGACTGTGTTGCTTCCCAATACAAGATAACCTCAAGGCAGGACATTAAATGATTGGCCAAAAATAGAACTGTTCAGATGAAAGGGAGGATAAATAATGCAGAAAGAATACAAAACCTCTTATGGGGATAACAAGTCTTGCACGCAGACACACACATATGCACACGCGGACTGCACAGCGAAGAAAAGTGAATGGATGTAACAGGAAAGAGGAGGACCCAGTGGAGACACACATGCTTCTTACTTCATCTCCTCCCACTCATCCTTGTCTGCCATTTTTTTCCACTCACAGTCAGACTTCATGACATACTCTGTGTCTGTGGGGAAGAATAATGTTTTCCCAGTCACAGTGTGTTTTTCCTGCCCACCAGAGCTCAGACTTAACATCTCTAACTCAACATGTTTTCCTGCAGTTTGATCGGAATACCTTCACATAATGACAACAACCTTTACAGCTGTTCCTTTTACATGTAGCGTGTTGTGAGAGGGGTTTTTTCCTTTTTTAAATCCCTATATTTGTTTGGGTTAGATCATCACATTAAAACTGTGAGTCATTTATTAACATTTCTGGTTAGAGGGTTTTGTAATGCTGGGTCATATCTAATAAATAAAACATTCAAGACAAACCTTTTCAAAGCCTGGCTGCTGCATGCCTAATTTCCAGCTGAGATGTTTATTCATTTAATAAATTAAACATGCACGTTTTCAGAAAAATCCCAATATCTCTACACCACGGAGTCTGCATGGGACACTGGAGGTTTTGTGCTTGTGTAGGGAGACACCCAGTGGTGGGTGGCATTCGTAACGTTTCTTGTGAGGATACAAGTTATTGACAGATACAAATGTTTTAAGCCCATCAAGTCTGTCCTATAATTTGATCATTAACAAATAAATCCCAATTTGGGGCTGAAAAACACATTTCTAACGCTATTTTTTTATTTTTTTTTTTGGGGGGGGGGGCATTTTACAAGTTTATTCATATAAAAAAATAAAAACAAAAAAACTACTTTTTCGAGAAGGAAAAAAAAAGACATTTGCTTTTTCCATCAGCAGGACACCGCGCCCTGGGTCAAGGTGTTTACCCAACCCAAAATGGCCCGAAAGGCCCTCCAACAGTCAACAGGCCTCACAAAAGCCCTATTCAGAGGTAACAGGAACCCTGGCCACTGCTGCCACGTCAATATATTTGAGTATAGAGAACCGGAGAAAACTTTCTTTTCCTTTTTTCACTTTATCTGGATCACGTAAACAGCACGGAAATGACCCTTGTTACAGGACAGGTGCAGGGAACAACATTGCAGGAAGGCGCTTAGTAGGGGAATCCAATTGTTGCAGCTTTTACTCTGTATGTGGTCACCACTCCTTATTACACCTGATGGACTTGCAAAAGTAGGGCAGTTGGGTGTGTCATTATAGGCTGTAATGGACGCCCATCACTTAAGGATCATTTCACCTTGTGAATAAGGAAGTAGATCATATCGACAGAAATTGGGTTGAAACTGAAGGGTTAGAGGCCCCAATGGGAGATTGGAGATCACCACCTGCAACCACGTCTCCCAGAGCAGCCAGGTGGCCAGGTTCGTCCCTGAGGAGGGGATATTGTGTGCATGTTCTCAGACGGATTTGTGTGGCCTCTGTGTCTGTTTTGATTCTCAGTGGACTTTACTTCTTCTACTCCCCGGGTGGGTTTGCGCCGGACCCGGATCCTTACGGCGGGGGCGCAGTAACGATCCTGATCTGGACCCATCCGTTCCTTGTCTACGAACCACTTCCGGACTGCTCTGAGCAGTTTGGGATCGATGGCTGCGTGCTGACGGATGACGCGCGCCAGTACCGGCAGGTGGAAGCGGTGCTCGTCCACCACCGGGAGATCAGCTCCGGCGCCGCGGCGCTGCCGCCAGAGCCGCGGCCGAGCGCGCAGAAGTGGATATGGATGAACTACGAGTCCCCCACGCACACGCACAGGACGTGGCTCGTGGACGGTGCGTTTAACCTCACGATGAGCTACCGGACGGACTCGGACATCTTCCTGCCCTACGGATACCTGGTGCCGCAGGCGCGCAGCAGAGCCGCCGGGCGCGCCGGCGCACTCTCCCGGCCGTCCCGCCCGCGGCGCCGCTTCGTGGCGTGGGTCATCAGCAACTGGTCGGAGACCCACGCACGCGTGGCCTTTTACTACCAGCTCCGCAGGTCAGTGACGTGCGGTGAGATCCATGGTTGGTGGGGCACTGACTCCTTTAAGCCTGCTTTATGGTTCTGCGTTACACCAACGCAGAGCCTACGCCGTAGGGTCTGCGTTGGTGTAACGCGGGACCATAAATCAGCCTTTAGTGTCAGAAATATATAAACCAAAAAGCGTATCTTATTCAATTGGCTACTGGTTATTTCATATCTCATCAGCATTCTTCACAAAAAAAACAAACCACACGGGCACACACACGCACGCATGCGCGCGCACACGGTACATATTACAGATACGTAAAGGTAAGAAAAAACGTGCATTTGTTCTACACCAGGGGTCGGCAACCCAAAATGTTGGAAGAGCCATATTGGACCAAAAACACAAAAAACAAATATGTCTGGAGCCGCAAAAAATTAAAAGTCTTAGAATGCCTTAGAATGAAGGCAACACATTCTGCATCTATATTAGTTATAACTGGAGGAAGATTGTTTTTTTTCATTATGCACTTCGAGAAAAAAGTTGAAATGTTGAGAAAAATCGAAATGTCGGGAAATAAGTCGAAATTTCAAGGAAAAAGTCAAAATGTCGAGAAAAAAGTCAAAATCTCGAGAAAAAAGTCAAAATGTCGAGATTAATGTTGAAGTTTAATCTCAAGAAAAAAGTCAAAATGTCGAGGAAAAAGTCAAAATGACGAGAAAAAAGTCAAAATCTCGAGAAAAAAGTCAAAATGTCGAGAAAAAAGTCAAAATTTCGAGATTAAAAAGGAAAGGAAAAAGGAATAAAAAAAAGAAAAGAAGAAAAAAGAAAAAAAAAGAAAAAAGAAGAAAAAAAAGGAAAAAAGAAGAAAAAAAGGAAAAAAGAAAAAAAGGTCAAACATTTTTGAAAAAGCTCCAGGAGCCACTAGGGCGGCGCTAAAGAGCCGCATGCGGCTCTGGAGCCGCGGGTTGCCGACCCCTGTTCTACACCCTCCATGTGTTGGCCGTCGCAATTTTATAATTCATACAACATAAATTAAAGTATAGACTGGTGTACAAAACCACAGATTTAAATTTTGACCTTTAGTGAAATACTCAGTTGTTTTTAAAACGTATAATTCTGATATCATTTTAATACAGATTTCTCAACAAAAAGCATGAAAAGAAAAACAAAGAATATTTTATTTGAGGCCAAAATTTAGTTTTTAAATATTCTATTGTATTTTTCTTAGTCTAATCTGTTTTTTATAAGATTAAAATCAAAAGTGTTTGTACCCGTTGGCTCACGTACGCCCCCTTCAGGGCGGCAGAGTATTGTCTGCCTCACTCTGTGCCTTTTTCACTGCGGTTTTATTTCCCATCAGCAAAACTAAATATGTCACTAAAAAAACACTAAACTTTAATGGTTAAAGACATTAGCCCAGACTGTGGAAAATCAGGTCAAATAAACGTATCTGCAAACATTATATTGGCGACATGCAGAGATACGCCAACCAGCACGCGCCAATTGCACGTATCAACCCAGTTTGTGATGGAATGTCCAATCAGAGTCGTTGCTGCCGCACCTCACGTTTCATCCCTTACATAAAGATCAGTGGACAAATATTAAAGGGGACCTATTATAAAAAACATTTTTTTCTCTTGCTTTAACATATATAAAGTAGGAGGAAAGCAACCAAATTCTGCAGTGTCTGTACAGCCGCCCGGATGAGCCGTCCAGTGTGATGTCCAAAATGCAAACCACGCCCACAACTAAACACCATGTAACTGCATGCGAGCGTCCGACTATCGCATCGCACTGCGTGACATCGTACGCTCTCTGTCCATCTCCTTCCAGCAGCTGCCACTTTATTGAGGTTTTTATAGTGAAATGAGGAAGTATCATAGAGATAACTTCTCATTTCAACTAACTGGATCAGCCGTTCCTCATCCGTGACTGTTTCCTACAGCGCTTTCAACCGGCTTTCAACGCGAGCGACATGTCGCAGAAAGAGAATAGAAGCAGGGCGTCCGACAAATGTTCAGCTCAAAACGGTGCGCCGCGTCACGCTCGCAGCCAGTTAGGACAGTGTTAGGTTCATACACTTAACATTTGTATCATCAAACTTTCTGGAGACAAAAAGAAGACACAGACACATATCTTTTGACTTGCGCAAGGAGAGCAGACGTGTAAAATCTCCAACAATTCGTCTCTCTGCTTCCTTTGCTTTTATTCACTCTGGGTGTACCCTAGATTACATAGCTGACTGCGCCCCTAAAGGGAGGGGAAAAGGGAATGGTCGCAGTCAGTGGAAAGGTATTGATTTGTTCTTGTTCTCGTTTGTTTAGCAACAAGAAGTTTCCTCTTCTCTGCAGATTTCTGCTTTATGCTGATAATCAGGAAACTTCTTGTGCAGCACTTTTTAATCACTTAACACAGCATTGTTTTATCAGTGTGTCATAGGCGTAAGCAAATTATCATACGTTCTGTTAATAGCGAGCATGATAACTTACTACAATAATTCCAGACAGTCCAATAGAAAATAAAGCAATGGAATGGATTTTGTCACTGACACTCGCATCGCATGCAGTTATGACACGGTAACTCCGCCGGCCGGAGCTTCCGCCATTTTTTCGTAGCGGTGTATCGTGTCATTCAGGCAGCCAATCAGCACAGAGCCTCATTATCATAGCCTCCCCGCCCACTCAGAATCCCGCATAGAGAATGAGGTTAGAGAATGGGAAGATAAAGACATGGCTCAGAGGCTGAATTTCTAATTTATTTAGCCAAAACAATCAAAAGCTTGTTTTTAAAACATTGAAAGCCTGTTTAAAATAAGGATTAGGTGCCATAATAGGTCCCCTTTAATATAAATGTGATGTTATAAACTTGAATGTGATATTATAAACTTGTCATGATGGCCCCCTGACCGCACGTCCCTGCCGCAGGTACATCCGCATCGACGTGTTCGGGCGCGCCGGCAGGCCGCTGCCGAAGGGCGCGGGCAGCGTGGTGCGCGTCCTGGGGGAGTACCAGCTGTACCTGGCGCTGGAGAACTCGCTGCACCGCGACTACATCACGGAGAAGCTGTGGAACGCCGTGCGGGCCGGGGCCGTGCCGGTGGTGATGGGGCCCCCCAGGGCCAACTACGAGCGCTTCCTGCCCCCCGAGGCTTTCATCCATGTGGACGACTTCCCGTCCGTGAAGCAGCTGGCCCGGTACCTGCTGGCGCTGCGGCGCCAGCCGGCGCGCATCAGGCGGCACCTGGAGTGGAGGCGCGGATACAGCCTCCAACAGCCGGACTTCTGGGGCCAGCACTACTGCACGGCCTGCAGGGCGGTGAGGAGGGCCAGGGGGAAGACGGACGTGGTCCGAGACCTGCCGCGGTGGTTTGAGTCGTGAAGAAGGCACCTGTGGAAACGTAATAAGCCTGAATTATGGGTCCACGTTAAATCGACGCAGAGCCTACGCCGTAGGGTTACGGCGTAGGGTACGGCGTATGGTACGCGTTGGTGTAACGCGGAACCATAAATCAGCCTTTATGAGAGACGGACTCACTGTCTCACAGCTGCTGCTTCCAAAGTTTACAATTTAAATCCACGTATTGTTTGTGGAGAATCAGTTCAGTTATTTATTTTCATGTGATTTTTCATAAATGATGATGAATGATTTTTTGACTTGAGTTTTAAATAAAACTAAATGAATATTTTCTTATACTAATATCGCTGCTTTTCATGTCCCCGTACTGTCAGGTGGTCCCACCAGCCAAGTCACGTGGGTTTGATTTGCACTTGCACAGTCAGTTCTATATTGCTATATTTTGAGATTTGTTTGTTGTTTTCTTCACAACTTGCATAGTTAAGCTACTGGATTGATTGATTGATTGATTGATTGATTGATTGATTGATTGATTCATTCATTCATTCATTCATTCATTCATTCATTCATTCATTCATAGCAATCAAATTCTGCTTTCACCTTTAAATTTTGAAGGGGGGGTGATTCAAATATGAATTATAATCATTATAATCAATATCAAATGACCACAATCTAAAATACCTCGGTTTCTGGAAGTGTCAATGTTTTTAGCACTAATCAATAATTTAAAATGTTTCTTATTTGTAAATAAATAAATTAAATATGGAAAAGATCTAGTACAGGGCAGGCACCTTGTCTACACTGTGAACAAATAACCATAATAAATGCTCATCTCATGCTATGTAGTACAATAATAAAACTGATGTACTGTTGACTTAATACCATACATGGGTGATGGTCATGCCACAGTTCACCACACATCCCTGAAATAGCCCTTGGCTTTGTGTCAGCTTGTCATGACCTGGTTGTTTGCAATGCTGTTCCTGATCTAAATAAATGATTTTGAAGGTGATGTTCTGCCACAGTCCCGTTTGGTCTTTTTAATGCTCATGCATTTTATACACAAAAACAACCTTTTATTTTGCCTAATTTTTTTTGATACCCTTTACACATAAAAGCTTAGGTTATAGCAGTAGGTCGGGAGAAAAAAATGCAGGTGAGAAATAGAGAGAAACGTGAGAATCACAAGTATTTTGATAGTAGAGGAAAAGCTGCTGTGTGGATCACTTGAATTTGCACCTCTGAGTTTGTGCCTTTGCACAGAATTAACACTTTACTCCGTCAAATGAGACATTTCTTCCAACCACGATGGCAATGAACAATGTTGTTGCCTGTAATGAGCTAATGCCTCAACAGCTGCTGAAGCCACTGATGTCTGTCAGCATGAATGGTCTCAGAAGGCCAGAGCAGCCAGACCCCTCATCCCTGTCCTAATCCTGGTCCTGTAACCACATCTATCTGTGAGTTACTGTGAGTAAATTCACACTTTGTGCTTTCAAACGTAGATCTATAAAATGTGCTGCCCTCTATCACCCGAGCTTGTATATCTTGTTCTTTTTCAAAATGTCATGTAAATGCCATGCCATACATCTCCACTGGAAGTGTAGCAACAGAAATGTCTGCAGTAGGCCATCTTGGCACAACAGGTGCAGTCAAACTCATCTGAGCAGTCAAAGACTGAAAGTACTGAAAGTAAAAGTTTGAAGAGTGTTGTCTGACATGTTTATTTAAAACACTCCCCAACAAACACTCTTGCTTGGCAAATGAATACTTTTTAACTCCTGACCATCATCAGTATTTGATTTAATAGGAACATATAATACACATACGTAAGTCAGTGTGACTAGGACTTACTTACACAAATCTTTACTTTAGAGGCGTTTCTCCTGACTGATGCCAGTTAGTATCTTCCATTTTATTTTCTCAACAGACAGGTATGTCTTCTTTTTGTTCAAACATCCGCGAAGGCCAAGGACAAGGATGCTCCATTGTTTTTTTTGTCAAGCAGTAGATCCAGGGGTTAAATGAGCTTTTGAGACAGAAACTGAGCTCCTTCATGGTTTTTGGTGCTGCACTGCCTCCTCTGGCAACAAGGAGCTTGTTGCCAGAGCTTTCATGTTCAAGACGTAATCAGAGCAAATCCTGATGAAAGCTACCAGAGGAATATATCTGATACTGTGCACATAAGCTTTATTTAAAAAATAAGGTTTCTATTTAATGTGAGCATTGTTATTGAATTTTTTTTATTTTTTAATCGAACAGCCTACATCTGTTTAGTCAAACGACTGACCGACCGACCGACCGACCATCCATCCATCCATCCATCCATCCATCCATCCATCCATCCATCCATCCATCCATCCATCCATCCATCCATCGACCGACCGACCGACCGACCGACCGACCGACCGACCGACCGACCGGTCGGTCAATCAATCAACCAACCAACCAATCAATCAATCAATCAATCAACCAACCAACCAACCAACCAACCAATCAATCAATCAACTAATCTGTTTTATGCAACTTGTGCAACACTAATTTCTTTACAGGACTAAAACAGAAGCAACCAAAATAATAATTTTTAAAAATAAATTATTTGGCAGAGTCAATTAATCGCAACATAAAAGCATGTTTAAATGTACTTTGGGTAGGATTCATGAAGGGTTGTTTTTGGTTAGTTAGTGATGATAGTGGACCTTTGAAGAAAAATTAGCAAAACATTTTTTTAACTCAAGTTAACACAATGTCCTGATAAAAGTAAAATGTCTCTAATATGCTTCCAAAGGGACGGAGTACAACAGCTTCATTTTCATCCACACATTACATATTTAAGCCAGTTTTAGGAGTAAGTCACCCACGCGGTGACCCTCTTATCTCTGACCTCTTTGCAAAAAAATCCTGCAGTGTTGCATTTCCATGATCCGTAAATTTCGACAGAAATTACACTCATCAATCACTGAAACACATTATATGGGCAGGATTTCAGCAGCGTACACAAGATTGTTTTTATATTGTTGGTTTCCAAAGTTGCATCACTGCTGCATCAAATAACCAACTACAAATTAGGATAAATGTTTTTTTGACTGGGAATAAAATAAAGAAAGCCAACAAGTCTGATTTTCTAGAAGGCATGTATACATTACATGAAGTACTAATAAAGCATTCATTATCAGCTGTTCAGTTGTGAAACTGCGGATAAAAGCTGGAAGCAGATAGTTTTGACTACAAGGAACAGACTGTGCTGTGATGTGAAGTTGGGTGGAGATAAAGATGCAGGCTGGACAATTCTGTTCAGAGCTGGTGCTTTGATGTAACAGTACCCTGGGATTGTTTCATTGCAACTCAGTGAACAACACATTTTCAGAGCACAAAGAGGCAAGACGAAGAAGAAGAACTACATATCCCATTTACATATCATGTGAATGAGAGTCAGTGCAGTGTGCTGCTGCATGCGTGCTAGTGAGGAGTCCTGAGCTGCAGCTTTAGCCGTGTTTTGTCAGGAGCTGACCCTGAGCAGACGATTCCACACGCCTTCAAGGTCTGTGACCTAGAAGGAATAGGCGGGAGGAGGGAGGACAGGGATGTTTTCCACGGGAATTCATTACACAGACACCTTTGAATTCAAGTAATAAAATATAAAAGCATAAATCAGTTTATGCAGATAATATAGAGCTTCGATAATATAAAGCCTAGCCAATGAATTACTGATTACAGTTAATTTTAATGAGCTCGAAAAAGTAATTCTTCTTTCTTCTTGCTCTCCTGGAGGATGAAATATCACCTCATGTTAGAGGCTGATAAGTTTACAGAGCATGAGGTGAGTAGTTGCCTGGCAACAAGGTGAAATATTGGAGATAGTGATTCAGACATACAAACAGTCGTTATACGGATGAGGTAGTTGAAAGTAAAGGTTGATGAATACCAAATCTAAGGCAGTTTCATTTGGTTTAAACCCCTTAACTACCAGCAACATCTTATTACAAAGATCCTTCTCAGCTCTCTGGCAGAACTCCTTCCTCGTCAGCAACTGTGCCATTCATAACCTACATGGCCCCTGGCTAGAGACTCAGTAATCTCATTTGTACAGCAACAGATGTTTCTCTTAAAAACATCCGCTGACTGTGGAGTGAAAAGTCTGCCTCTTATTCTCCCAAGAGATCAAAGAGACCAGTATAATCACTATGAAATCTGACATATTTGTACTGGTTTGAAAAGACGTATTAACTTACAGTAGGCTCACTATGTTGTGAAACGTAAACACTCTCCTTCTCTGTCCCCTCCACAAAGACTGTGCATATTTTATGAGGAAGCTTTCATGTTCTTTACATCAAAAGGCTGCACAGAGGGGGGGGAAGAAAGAAGAAAATGCATATGAAACAACAAAACCCCTAGACAAATAAACAGCATAGCCTACTGTTCCCATGGCAGCGTGGCGCATTAATCTGACGGCTGGTTTCCCATGGCTGTGTCTCACTGCCCCATAGACCTCCACTCTGTCTCACTGATGGCTCCTGTGATTGCAATCATCCATCTTACTGTCAAAAGCAAAAAAAAAAGAGCAAGAAAGGGGAAATCGCACACACCATCTCACTCCCGCTCTCTTGTGTCCAGCAAACAAGCCACCCCACTGTGAGCCGAGCCAACACATGGACCACAGGCCCACTGCATTGTATATGCCCGTGCTTGTACGATTAACACAGAGAACATGTGTGGGTGTGCATCCTTGGTTGTCTGTGGCTGCACTATCCTGCATGATCAGTCACCGGAGTGTACGCGGGGGAGAGCTGGACATGTCTGATCTCGCAGCTGATCAAACGCACCAGAGACTTGTTCCCTTGTGGCCGTGCAAGCGGGCCTCATATCAACATGTCTCTGTTCAGTAGACAGGAAAAACAAGAGGAGAGAGACAGGCGGAGGAGGAGGAGGGGGAGGGGGAGGAGGGGAGAGGGCACACGAGGAGAGACAGAAACAGGCAGGCATTGCAGAGATGAAAGGATGCATAAAGAGGCCAGAGTGGAGTATGACAATGATACATAACCACACTTATCTCCCTGTTCTAATGAGCTAATGGAATGGCAAAAGTCAGCGCTGTATGTGTAGATATAACAGCATCTGTGATCCCTCTCTGAACACCTGACACCTCTTCAAGTCAAGGATTCTGAAAGAAAGAAGAAAAACACGCTACAGGTAAAACTATGTCTACAAGCTTCACTTGGGATATCTGGGAACCTTAACAACGAGAACTCATGTTGTGTGATGACCAGCAAAATGCACAAAGAGCAGAAATGAAAAGAAGCAAAAGGATAAGAGGAGGAGGGGGGACAAGATGTGGCGAAGCAGCTGCAGGAATCCTCTGCTTGTTTACAGCCTTGCAGAGAAAGTGCGGCGTCCAGTATGTGAGAATGTAATAACGCACATTCACCTCGTTTAATCTCACCCCATTAATGAACACATAGATATTTGCAGAGTGCAAAAAGTTTTGCAAACAAATTACTTACACATGCGCGAATCACAACAGCACAGTTTATCAGACTTAATCATTACAAAGAAAGAGGTCGATGTCTCTGTCAATGACACAGCTGGTTGACTTGACGACTGAGTAAAGGCCTTAAATCCGTCTACTCCCATCTCAATCTTGGGTGTCACGACAACATGTCATGACTTGTTTCTCATTTTATTGTTGATTAAGTGGGAGAGACACTGTGTCATCAAGGCAAACAGAACAGGGTGTAATAAAATCCTTCTAAATGGATAACCTCTCGGTATCCTTTAATGTCATTTTCAAGTGTCGTTTAGTCTACTAGATTACTTTAGAGGCTGTTCAATGTGTGAAATAGAGGCCAAATATCCGACATAACTCATCACAGAGGTAACTAAGAAAATAAAGAAACCTGCAGAGAGATGTATTTTTTTTACTAATATAGTTAAATTCTCAAAAATTGGAGTCAGACCAAACAAGTATATCTCTTTAGACTCAAAACTATACCACTGAGGAATAACAATAATGGTCCTACATGGGGGAGCAACCTCCAGTCTCCCTAATTTACTCTTTTTCAAACTAATCAACAGCTAGCCAGGAGGATTGTCGTCACCTTTTGTTTTTAGAAAATATTCATAAGCGGTTTCAGCTTTAGTGCGTTTTCTTTTCCGATCCCCAACAAGAAAAAGAAATCAGTTCAATGCTCATGTCATGTCCCCAAAATCTCTTTCACATGTGAAGGTTGTAATGGACAAAACAAAGACTTCACCAGACATGGCAGGAGTTTTATTCAGAAACCAACATCGGAGTCTCTCAGAGACTTATTATACAGAAATCATATTAGCTTGGAAGGAAATCTCAGAGGCGCTTTATGAAGAAGTCAATGTGATCCTGTCAAGTTTACAGCTCTGTCAGCTTTCAGGTGCATAGGGGGTTGGCTAGAGATCACTGCTCTTGGGCCCAAATTTATCTGTTTCAACATCTCTTCCTCTTGCTTTCCAGATGTGCACTCTCCAGATGCTATTCATTTCACCTAACTTTATTTTAAGCTTCCTACCTCAACGTTAACATGAACGAGCACCTGGAAAGACAGAAAGGGGAGAGAAGAAACGTATGTTTGACAAGCACATAAGATAAAACTCGAGGTCAATCCACCAGCGTGACACTAAATGGTATATTTTCAGCCCAGCTCTGAAGAACATTGAGCTTTGCAGCATCGGCCAAGGAAACTGATGCGTTTACTCGGCTGACAAATGAAAGACGCCAAAACCCTCAGAACACTTCATGAGATAATATTTCTTTCCCCAACACTTTGTAGGTGCTGCTGCTAAGGTCATGCAGCAGCAGGGTGAGAAAAAATTCAATAAAATCCTTTTATATGGACTTTTTTTTATTGGCAAAGAGGTTCATTTTTTTCCCCCAAATAGCAATTATCTGGGTCAGAGAAGACACGTAAAAAAATAAAATAAAATAAAAGTATGTGGAACAAATATCTGAACAAAAATTGTACGTCCAGTTATGCAAGATTTGTGACATCTGTCACAAGCATAAGCACAAATGCAAAACTAAACTACGCTGTTAAAAGGGGACCCATCTCTGTCTCTCTCTTAGCACCGGGACCTGAGGAAGCGTCTGAGCCGGTTGTTGTCGCTTGATCTTCAGGCCGGAGAAAGACAGCGGGTCTGAAATGCTGCCAAATCCAGATCCCTCAGAGTTTTCTGTAGAAAGTAGGAACAGACAGAAAACAAATAGCTATAAGCCCCTCTTCCTCAAAAAAGTGAATTTTGGTAAATGCTCTTAATCCTTTCCTGGAAACAAGGATGCGAGATCTAGCCATACGAGTCCACGGCCAAGTAGACTGGAAACATGTGGACTCTGGTTTGTGTGGAAGTGAATAAATCCTGCAAATACTGCAAATGCATCTGAAACTCTTTAACTAATATTATTACACTCATCCAAACAAATTTCTTACTTCTTGATAAGCAAAAGTAACCTCTGGGTTGCCTGGCAACGACTCAGAGCTACTGAATGGCTTTTCAAATGCTTCACGAGTGTACTGTCAATGTTCTTATTGAACTTCCTGCCAGAATATCACATTACTTTTTCAACAGAAAAATAAATGAATAGATAAATAAATAATGTTTGTTTCCTCACCGTGAATGCCAATCATATGTTCCAGGATCAGGACCCTCTCGGCCAGGATCTTCAAGGCCTCCCTCAGCTGCTGCACAGCCTCACCCTGGACAGCACCATCATGTTTATCAGGGGGCAAATCTTAAATTCAATCAGGAGGCGAACACATTAATGCCTCTTACGTCATTCAAGCCAGCTCCCGACTCTCCCTTTGGTCCTGGTGCTCCCTGAGAGTGAAATAATCTTGTTACATCAGTGCTGTGTTTGTGAGATCTATGCAACACAATCATCTTATACTTACAGGTAGGCCTTGCCCGCCTGTTGCACCTGGCGGCCCCTGGTAGAGGAAGAACAGAGAAGAATAAGTGAGGACCCCTGCTCACACACTCATTTTACAGTGCTTTGCATTTCCTTTTCCCCAAAGGCCAATATGCCTCTTCACCAAATCTCCTATCTTAATTTATGCTCGTAGAGGAAGGAGATCTAGTTTAAAGACAGAGGCCCACTGGGGAGCTGACTACAGAGGGACCTGACATGGCTGCCCTGATTAGTGAGGCCTGGCCTTGAGAGAGAGGGAGAGATATAGAGGGAGAGGGAGAGGAGGATTAGTCATGGCTTGGAGTCTTTGAAGAAAAGCTTGTTCACCTTTAATGTGTTTAAGATTGCATGACAGCTAAGGCCCTTTACAAAACGTAGAACGTAAAGCAGTTTGATAGTTCACGAGAACTATTATGTTCAGCCGGCCTAACAATCCAATAACGAGCATGATTCCTACCCTTTCTCCTGAATCTCCTTTAGGCCCAGGGCTGCCAGTCCTGCCTGACGGGCCTGCGCTACCCTGGTGTCGCACAAAAAAAGGGACATTAATGATGGCAGCCATATATTAATGTGTTTCATTAAAAACCATGTCTAGAGACTCACATCTCTTCCTGGCAAACCCGGCATCCCTGCAGGTCCTCCTAGTCCAGGGGCTCCTGCGGTGTCATGCACACATCCAACGCGTGGTAATGAATAACAAATGTTTAGATTCAGATCAGACTGCTGTGTAATACCAAAAGTCCGCTCAGTCAATTAAGCCTGTATAAACCACATTCAGGGAGCTTTTTATCCCTTGAGAGGGATTTGACAGGGTTTACTAAAACAATCATATCATGTCTGTTTCTTGGAGTGAAATTCGTAAACATTTTGTGTTTTGAGTCAGTGTTTTGAATCTGCTCAATCTTTTGCTTCTACTGTGTGGAAGTTAGATCCAAACTGCTCCAAATCTCTCGCTGCACATTTAGTTTCTTCTTGCTTTAAAGTGCCATGTGCTTCTGCAGCAGGGGCGAAAATCCCGTTTCATAGTTGGGGGGGACAATAAACAGTAAAATTTTAGAGAATAAATCCAGGAGGGGACAAGGAATAAAAGTTTTAGCCTTCCTTTAATACAGCATTTTGACATTTTCATCTCTATCTCGCAAACAGACAGAAGACCTTTCTTAGAGCAATACAAAACAATGGTATTAGGTGGAAGGTGGCAATAATACAGCACATCTGACATAATACACTGCAAAAATCCAATATCTTAACAAGAATATTTGTCTTAATTCTAGTTAAAATGTCTCATTTTTAGTTAAAAAAAATCTCATTACACTTAAAACAAGACTCATCACTGGAAAAAAACAACAATTTTCACCTGTTTCAAGTCGATTTTCACTTAAAATAAGTAGAAAAAATCTGCCAGTGGAACAAGATTGTTTTGCTTATAAGATAAATCTTCTACTTATTTCAAGGGAAAATTTACTTGAAACAGGTGAAAACTGTCAAATAACAAGTTATTTTTCTGGTGATGACTCTTGTTTTAAGTGTAATGAGATTTTACTGTTTATTATTATTTTCGGTTTCAGCCACAAATTTTCATTTTGGTGCATCACTACTAAATACTACTGCATTGTTCCAAAATTATTAATTCTGTCTCAAATTATTCTAGGGGGGGACAGCTTTTACTAATGGGGGGGACTTGTCCCCCCTGTCCCCCCCGGGATTTTCGCCCCTGTTCTGCAGCATTCTTGCTTTTTTTGTGTTATAAATTCTGTGACTTGTAACGATGCATCTAGCAAGACGTCGGTTGTGGTTACTTCTTCCAACAGGAAGATCCTACCTGAGGGGCCGACTGCACCCACTGGACCAGGAGGGCCAACTACGATCTGAGGAGCACGAGGACCTGGACGGATGGGGTTCTCCTCTGGGAAAAACAAAACATAACCACTGGTATCAGTTGTGTAACTTATTACCATGTTGATCGTGATTTATTATTACAAATCCTATGCTGATTTACAGTGACAGAAAATTAATTTTTAGTGCCAACAATGTGGGAAATCTTAATAATGTTCTGGAGTCAACGGAAATAAAATGATGTGAAGTTATATTTCTTAATGTCAGTTATATGTCATTATCTTTTCTTTAATTAAGTGCTTCCATTAATCAACTGTGTGAATAGTAGTGATGGGACTCTGGCAGACAGCGGTCCTCCTGTAGCTGGATGCCAGACAGTGAATAGTTGAACCAGCGTTCAACAACGACAGTGATATCATTATGAAGTCATTCATTTCTACAAGTTTTGGACCAACAAGATGAGTCAGTGTAACCCCAGTCGTTATTGGGAAGTATCCCAGTTTTCTACATTATGAACACTGGCATCAGAACTCCACTTCTTGGCTTGAATATCTTTGTTAACTCTATAATAATGCTGGACGTATTATACCTCTGCACCACTGTTGAACTGTTTAAGACAAAATTAGGGATGTTTTTAGTTTCAATATACTGTATAACAGCATATTCAAAGGAGAACAAAACAAGTTTTCTTTTCAGGCTTTAAAAGCTTAACTCTTTGATATAAAACAGAAACACACACAGTTATTAAACCAAAATTACTTAAGTCTTTACACAACTGTCCTGCAGCACGCACACAAATGTTTCAACCTCTGCTGTAGCTTCATACAGCTGTTTGCTCTTTTTACCCAAACAACACTGTTAATAATCGGATATCAATGTACTCAACAAATGCATCTTCCGCATTAGTTTCGTTCATTTTGCCAAACTGGCACTAAAGTTTACCCTCAGAAGAAAGTATAGCATAAGATAACTGGGTCTCAACCATTGATTTGACATTCAGGGATTGCTAAACCTGCCTGCATGTAAATTATGAAATGAAGCACGCAAGAACCGCGCCATTCAAATCTGAACTTTGAAGCAAAATGTATATTTACTGAGGGCGTGACGACATTTCTTCAAAAGTGTGTTCTGATGACTGCACATGTGAAGATCATGCATTTTTCTTGTTCTGCTTTCTTTAAAATGTTGAAAATGTTTGCTTTATTTTCAAACGTATTTCCCTGTTTGCTAAAACTGTTGTCACACACACACACACACACACACACAGACACACACACACATATATATATATATATATATATATATATATATATATATATATATATATATATATATATATATATATATACATATATATATATATATATATGTATATATATATATATATATATATATATATATATACACACTTGGCCACTGATGACTGAAACAGATAGCTTTAGAGCTGTTTTTCTTTTCACTTTTTCTTTTATAGATCTCCAGGGTATTTAGAATATCTCGGGCATCTCAGTCAGTGTGATTCATGATCAGTCACCAGCTGGAATACATCCAATGATGAACAGGAACACCTGGGTCATCCAAAAAACACCTCTTATTTCATGGTGCAGCACATGCTCGAATGTGATCAAACTTTATAGCAAACATGCATATGGTGGAACTTATGCCCCCCCCCCTCAGCATATAGGATATTTCCTAGTGTTCTTGTAAGTATAAATTCAGCTTGAAACCGCCTCATACTTCGTCACCACTTGAACATATGCTCAGCGTCAGTCTTCCCCCATGTTGAGACAGCACTGTTACATTATGGCTACAGTCCACAAAAAAAGGGGTCTAGAAAGAGCAGATTTCCCTCTGGAACCAATTTTCTAATGCTACAGTCTCCTTGAGCCTGGCTGCCTCCCCAAGAAACTCAACATGAGTGGCAGACTATCTCCTCCCTCGTTCAAAGCCAGCCCAGCTCTTGGCTCGGGGCCGTGGCCAGTTCCCCCCGAAAACCAGACTGTTGTGCTGACAGCTAACAAATTAGGCCTGATTTACAGCCAGTTGGCCCCCCCTCTGCTTACAAGGTCCCACAGACCCAAATCTACATAGCTTCAGACCCACAGACACGGTCCCAGGCTCAGAAAGGCAGAAACATCCAAGAGCTAATCAGAGCCAACAGGCCTCGGAGAAAAGGACTGTACCGTGGTATCCTACTGCCTCCCTGTGGTGAAACGCACGCATCGACTGAAACCTCTCTGTTGTGGCTCATTCTTCTGTCTTCTAAACTTAGAAAGACACGAACCGCTGGATGTTAAATACAGTGAGAAAGCAGTCCTCTCTGGTCAACATGCACCACAACCGTTTCCACACGACTATGTAAAAGATAAAATATGTACCGGTATCAGAGTACCCGTTCATCTCCATTGTTGGTGGTGCCGTTAGCTGCAGTTGCAGTAACACAGTGGCTCAGCAGAAACAAAACACGTGGAAACAATTACGCTAAATCGATGCCAGCCGTGCTCAGGGGAAAGAAACAATTCCCTCCCCATTAAAAATGTAAGCTTGTTGCTAAAAGCTACAGCATGTTTCAGTCTCCGAGCCTCCACCTGTCCGTGTGTTGCTGCAACGACACCGGTTGCACCAGGGGTTTATATCCTGTCTGAGAAAATTATTTCAAGTAATAAACATTATGAGTTATATGGGTGTGAAGCATATGACTCATCTTAAGATTAACTCTGACTGAACGTGCGGTTTCGGCGCCAACTTTGACCATCTGAAGGCGGAACCTCACTTTTCTAATGTTTTGCAGCAGTTCATGTGTAAAACTTCCATAATGGATGCGAGATTTATTACTATCATGGTAAATGTTCCACACTCATATAATGCAGCACCCTTCTTGACCTTTGTCCTGGTTCTAATGAATGCTTCTTCAAATGCAGCTGCCAACGCAGGAGGAAAAGGGGGAAGACCAAAGAAAAGATTTCTGGATGTGGTGAAAGAGGATATGCAATGTAGTTGGGGTGATTGACGAAGATGGAAAGAGGTGATCTGCTGTGGTCACCCCACAAGGGAAATGGCAAAAGAAGAAGTAGGTTCAAAAACGAAGTAGTCTGGAAATGCTTCACAATGCAGTTTAAATGCACTTATTGTGTGATTAAACACTGGTGAGCATACGAGGAGCAATAAGGGGTTCAGTGTCTTGCCTAGGATATTGGGAGCGCTTGCTTGGTGTTTGTGTAAGTGCTCTTCACAAGCCTGGTTTGGACATTTCCAGCAGACCCCTGTGTCTCTAAATAGGAATGAGCTGATATGAAAAATAGATGGATGGAACTGATTACCTTGAGTTTCCAGTTGAAAAACATCACCTCTGGTTTGGACGGGAGAAGAATCTGGCCCTGGATGACCCGGAGCACCTGGACGACCTGGCGGACCAGGAATGCCAGGAAGACCAATCTCCCCTGGGAGGCCCCTGCCCCCATTTGGTCCTGAGGATTAAATGAAGGGGTCTATCAATCAATAAGGAAGCTTAAAAGAACAAGATTTATATTGCAGTGAAAACTCTTGACAGTAACAACTCCAAACTGTCTCAGATGAGACCCGAAAAGGGGGATATATATATATATATCTTATTTATTTTTAAATTGTATTTATTCATTTTTGTTATTTACCAATTGGTCCTGGAAGGCCTGCTCTTCCGGGAGGACCTGTAGGTCCTGCAGAACCTGGAGGCCCTGGAGGTCCAATGGGCCCTGAAGATCTCCTGTCTTCTGGCACAGCAGCATAAAAAAGACACCGTCAAGGACAAAGTCAAATGTAGATTTGAACAGAGACATCATTCATCATTTGTCTGTGTGGCAGGTTGAACTCTCAGAACCTTCTGGATATAATGTTTTGCTAACTAAAAAGTACAAAAACTCAAAATGTAGTTGTTTTTCCCTAAATAACCAATTGGCAACTAAAAATTCACCTTTGTAAAAATAGATAAAAAACAACTAATTGCCCCAGCACTTAAGGCATGTGAGCTACTGCAAACTTGATGGTCCAAAAAAAAATCACTTAAGGTTCAATATAAATTAGTAGAGCAATGTGAAGATCTGTATATACAACACTGTACTTTTATTCCTGTTGTTATAGTTTTATCAAAAACATCACTTCCACGTCAGTACTTTTTAATAAAATACGCATAAACGTGTCGTCTGTCAAGTATGGACCACCTGGTGGCTGGTGGATTGTGGCTCCAACAGGAGTAGGCTGAGGAGCGTCCACCTCATTCTCTGTCGTGCTATGTGGTAAACTTCTGGCTAAGGTCAGCAATGAGCGTCCCTCCTCTAGCAGTTTGATCTGAAACAAGAACAGCATATTTCAGACACATCTGTTAAACATAAACTCCTCTGTGTATAAGTCCTTGAATCAGGAGGATCATCTTTACCTTTGATTCAACTGCATTTATTCTGCTGTTCATTGTCGTGGAAGCTGGTGCAGTTCAAACACTCTGCAGGAAAGACAGACGTACAAGCTTACAGGAGACATTCATGATGCATTTTCTCCGTCTCTTCGGTTTCTGCCTCGTGTCTTTCCTTCTTTTTTCAGCCTGGCATCATCTGCAGCATGTCTCCATCTCACTGGGCAAGTAAGCCAAGGAACACAAGAACAATGCCCACCAAACCAGACCTCAGAATTTATGAGGAATTCCTCCCTTAAATCACGTCATTCACTCACAGAATAAATATGACTTCACATGAAGCTCTTTTATGTCCACACATGTCCTTGTATACTTAGTTGATGAGGTTTGTTGTCTCTGTTTGCCCACCGACAGCGATGGCCTGCATGTCCACTTCCGTCCACCAGACGCACTTAAAACATCTACCACATTCTCTGTTTATTCTTTTTTCTATTTTATTCACTTTTCTATCCCATGAAAAGCTTACCAAACCATAACCAACGAATCAAAATCTGCCAACACCCTGGAGAAATTGACTCTCACACGTAAAATCTTGTAGTTTTAAAGAAATTCATTAAGATTCAAACATTGATTTCATGCTTTTTTTTAACTAGACAAAATTATGAAGGGACAATGAGCCATGCTGCCTTAAAAGAAACCATCTGCAGTTAAGGTGTCTAGTAACTATGTAACTGACATGAACGGAAGCGATTTTGAGTGCGAATGGACGTGTTTGTAGCAGAATGGCAATATTATCACTTTATTATTTTATCAACAAAAAAAAGCTATTTCAAGCTTCTGACAAGACTCAAGACTCAAGTTTTTAGTGTAACAAAAAAAAGAAAGACTATTCTTATAGGAAACTCCCTCAAGATGGCAGCAACTAGACGGTGGACATCTGAACAAACAGTCCTTTTTTTTTTACACACTTTTGTGCACATAAAAAGTTAAAATGAACCTTAGTTTGTCTTTTTTCCCCCTTCCCTTTGACTATAGCTCAATATCTGTGTACTCTGTGTGATAAGGACATTTTATGATTTGGCTGGTCTGAGGAAGCGAAAGAAGCAACGTCGAATGAAGCAAAGATGGAAAACATGACCTGCTGACTCATTTGTTGAGCTTCTGACGATCTGATACATATAAGTACAATATACACAGTCCTTTTCACTCTTTTTGGGGGTCTTCATGTCCTAAAATAAGCATACATGCTCCACTGTGGTCATCAACAAATCCCACTCAGCAGCTGACTGTTGTTTAGTGCACAACGGGGTGTAACCTGTAGCATTTTATTGAATACATAACCCCCCCCCCCCCCAAAAAAAAAAACCAACAAAGCAAAAACAAACAAACCGAACACATCAACAACAATTAAAAATAATGCCATAGGTGCAGCAATCAGCTACAAGAGACTCATTCCCAGTGTGGAGATTTGATGAGCTGAACATTATGGGTGACACTGCTGCAAACTTAAAACAATGGCAGTTTTAGAAATTGGCCTAAAACAGCAACATATGGTTTGGGATTAGTGCCAGGGAAGTTAAAATAGAAAGTACTGAGAAATGGGCTGAAACACTGTTTGATTTGGAGATTTTGAAGGTAATCACTAGATAATGCCAGACTCATTCTTGAGAGTACACATTGACACAAAAGAGCAAAAGAGGCAATTTGACTCTTTTATTTTTCATGTGTTTCATTTTCTAATATTTATTTCTGCCAACAGCACCTGCAAGATATTTACGTACATGTGCTTTATTGATGTTCTTGTCCACCACAAAACGTCTTATGTTACTGTTTCAGTCTGTTTCACATTTCCTAGTCATCTCTGTCTGAAAAACTTCAGCCAGCGCTACACTCCATGTACTGTACCCATACCCTTCTGGTTGTGCAGGCAATTTTGGATCCTTTACTCGAGCTGTAATCCAAAACACAGTACAGCCAAATATCATGCAAAACAAAACAAAACCCTGCTTTTGATCTAAATCCGAAACTTTCCCCCGTCTATGGCTCATAAGAGGTCTGGAATGTCAGCTGTCAGTCCACAGATGGGACCCAGCCCACATTGGTGGTCATAGCAGGGATACCCAGAAAGAGAAGCAACTGGTGCTCGTAAATAACTGAAGCAACGACAAAAAGGACCCAAACGCCACAGTTTTTTTTCCTCTCAAATGCCCTCTCAGACTGCGGTACGTAAGGTACTATTATCAGCTGCTGAGGGTTTCTGCTTCACTGAAGTAGGACAACGTGCGTGTCTTTGCCACAACCGTCTCCGCAATGCATCATCCAGTCCTGCATGGGTGTGGTGTCGTCAATGATTTGTTTTAAGTTTTTTTAATTTCACCCTGGAGCGCAGCCACAAACGGAAACAACAATCAACAGTTCAATCTAAAGCGCATTCCTGCAGATTCATCAAACCAAATACTGAGAGCTGTTTAACCACTGGTGCTAAAATGACCCCCGCATGAGCTGTTTGTTGTGACTGAGAGCACTGAGGTTTCCCCAGCGACTACAAGGACGGAGAGAGCCACACATTAACGAGACTGCGGGCAATCACGGGCTCCACAATGTGAAGACTGATGAGATGATTTCCATTCATCTTCTCCAGTTATTCATCACCAGCCCAGAGGAAGTCTCCACCCTGTGACACTCTCTCTGAAATAAAGCACATCAATCCATGATGCGCTGCCAGAGTTATTTTGCTATGATATGTTTGACGTTCGGTTTTCAGTCAAACGAGTGGTGCAACATGGTCTGTGATAAGTTGGTAGATCCAAACTCTTATCTCAACAGCTACAAAATAGATTGGCACTTTTTTTATTTAAAACAGATGTTAATGCTTTCCAGATGATACAACCTTAACAGTTTGGCATCCAAAAGACTTCAGTTTTCAACTGCAGCTCCGGAGCCATTAGGCTCACATTTGTGGCTTTGAGTAAAACATGTTAACAGCTGCTAGACTGCTTTGAAACACTGTACAGACATTTGTGTCCTCCCCCCGTCTCTTTAAGATGATCCACTTAAAAGCACAATTTCATGATTACAAGGGCCTTGTGGACCTTTTTTTGTCTTGTGTGAACACCACCTCATTCTTTTGCTGGTGTGGACACTTTGAAGACAAAAACTGTAAATTACACAAGTTTATCTTTTTTTTTTAATATCCTACTATAAATTTCTTTTGCTAAAGTACACTGCTTGCAGTCACAAAGAAGAAGTTTTATTTGATAATTTATAAAATACATGTCAATTTCAAGGGAAAGTAGCAAAACAGAGCTACTGGAACTGGTTGCTTTGTTTTGCTTTTTCACTCAACGTTTCAATCTTCAGTAACAAACTGAGAAAGGTTAATTTACCTAAGATACGAAATTCCTCTTAGTTGTTTAGATTTACATTCAGTTTCCAGTAGAATAAACATCTCCCATCATTAAGTTCACCTCTGTGGGCCGAAAGAAATGGCATTTTATCTCCATTCTTTACTGCCAATTAGCTAACTTGTCTGGTTTATGCAGCTAGGTCCAGAAATACAACCAGCTACATCTCGTTATGTCACAAACACATACTGAGGGAAAACAACCAGAACTTAACCTCAACCATAAACGTTAACCACAGCAAAAAAACAACAGTTCATCCCTTTTTTTTTCGTCCTAAAGATGGTTGGCAGGATTTCAGTTTCTACAGTTGGAATTTAATTATGTTGGTTTTGAAAACCAAACTTCCGCTGATGTTTTGAATGGTGCTTGCAACTGAAGGGTCTGTTTGGATCCATAATTACACCATAGCTACATCAGACGGAGTTATTTTTCTTGGACTGCACATAACTCATGGGAAAGATTCAGAATCGTGTTGTCTTTAGTGGGAAACCAAATAAACAGAAGAAATAGTGAACTTTCTGCTCTGATGAGATAGAGGGATTTTGTGTGCTTTAGTGCTTTTTCAAATATTCACATGCTCTGTCTAGTCAAATTTATTGAAAATTATGCAGACGTATTTAAAAAAAAAACTCCTTTGCTCTTTTAAAATGAAACGTTTACAGGATAAGTAAACACAGAATATGTTAATCACGTATTATGCCATTAATGAAAAAAAAAAAAAAATTTGCACAGCAGATATACTGCATGCTCAGAAATGCAAGGGTTATGAGAGCTGGCATCTCCCTTACGTGATCAACTCTGCAGTTAAGTCTAGTCATTTAGATATCAGAAGGATTAAAAAAAGACCACATTCAACCTTAAAAAGCTAAAAGATAAACCCAGTTTCAAGGCTTTAACCTTTGCAGGGTCACGGGGGTCTGCTGGAGCCTATCCAGCTATTTTCAGGTGAGAGGTAGGGGTTACACCCTGGACAGGTCACCAGTCTATCGCAGGAACACATATATACACACAACCATGCACAATCACGCTCACACCTACGGGGCAATTTAGAATCACCAATTAACCTAATATGCATGTTTTTGGACTGTGTACCCGGAGGGAACCCACGCAAGCACGGGGAGAACATGCAAACTCCACACAGAAAGACCCTGCTGGGCCTTGGAGTCAAACCGGGGACCTTCTTGCTGTGAGGCAACAGTGCTAACAACCAAGCCACCGTGCTGCCCTTTACAATTTACCGTTCTTGTTATTTTTTTGCACACATACACACATATCCCAAGAAACTACAACCACAAAACAAACCATGACACACACAGGCTGGGGACGCTCATATTCATTTCCACTGAACATTTGTTATGTCTGTTCCTGTGAGGAAAATTAAAAGATGATGTATTGAAACATCTTCTTGGGCCATTTCATATACCGTCACATCACTAGGATAAACAGACAAGTGTGTGCCCAGTCTCCACATGCATGCGTGTGTGTGTGTGTGTGTGTGTGTGTGTGTGTGTGTGTGTGTGTGTGTGTGTGTGTGTGTGTGTGTATTATAAAACCCCAGACAGCCTTCTAGAGCTGGCCTGGTCCCAGAAGTCTGTTGTGTGCCTGGCCCCGCCAGCAAGTGGTCAGCAATTGCTGGCATGAAGGACAGCTGGCACAAAACACAAAACCACCCCCACACACAAACATACAGGCAACCAGACAAACACAGGCACGCATACATTTGTCCAGCCACAACAGCTCACTCGCGAGTGACACACCCACTTCGACCGCGGCAGCTGGTGTGGAGGAGGGTGAATTTTTTTTTTTGAGGTAAAACCAAGATGTCTAGTCGTGTAAAATGGAACCACATAAACATTTTTCACCATGATTCAAGCTGCCAGGCCACACACCTTTCTAAAAATGCGAGAAACATGCAGAATAACACATGGCAAAATGATAGACTTTAAAGCCACAGAGAGGAAAGTTTTCAATCTGACACTCAATCACAAAAACACTGCTACCTAATGTTTCTGTTACTGTCATTGCTGCAAGAACAGACTCACTTGTTTTATCATGGCGCAGCATCACTCAGAGCTCTGCTTCCCTCTGCTGCACACACATACAGTCATGGTCATGCTATGAGATGATACAGTGTGAATTTTCTGAAGAGACGATAAGCTGAAATGAGAGCTACATTTTGAGGTTCCAGTGGTTTTACAGTGATGTCTGATGAAATGGAGAGAGTTACAGTACACGGGTGGGGACACGGATGGAGAAAAAAAAAACCATAGATTGAATGCATATGAGAGATATATTGTAATTACGAGATAAGAACATATGAGTATCACCACAAAGTTAGAAATGCAGTGTCTGGTTGTAAAAGTTTAGTTTAAAAAACAGGGGGGGGTTTAAAATGCTCAGTTCCAGCTTTAATTATGATTCAGGGACTCCACCAGCTGAGCATGATTCACAGCTGAAAGGACTGCATTATGTTTCATTATGCAGCCTGTATGTTAATCAGATGTAGTTTAGCCCCATCGTTTCTCATGGGCACGCCTTTGCTTGTGGAGCATCATCTCATCCATTTGCAAGCGTTTAAACTTTGGAAGCATTTGTAGGTTTTTTTACTTGCATAAAGTTGAGACTGTGGCCTTTGTGGATGCCAGACAGATTTACAAAATGAAAGATGAACATGACCCACTAACAATGGGGTTTCAGGAATAGCAGAGCTGGTGAAGTTTGGAACAGATACCTACAGCCAGGGGAGAGTGTTTCCTACTGACTTTCACCTGGTGATACAGAAAAGCAATTGCTTTGACGTTAATGCTTCACTAAGCATTAGATGGATTGTTAGATGGATTGTTAACATTTAATAGAATAATTATGTACTCGTTGTAACAGCTTTGTAAATTGCTGACTTTTCACCTGATTTAAACTGGAATTTTATATATCTACATTAGAACATACATAATATATGTTATTAAAACATTTAAATACATAGAAAATGCTTAACAGAAAGCAACAAATAAATGCTATTTTCATAATGGCCTTTGTGATGGAAAAAAAGACATGTCTGTAGACTCATAAGCAGAAGTGTTTATTAAGGGGGCTGCAACGTTTCTGAAAGCCCTTCCCCCACACCTTTCTGAGAAGAACAGGGTTCTCCCTTCCTTTTACAAAGAGTTTGAATCAAAATCTCACTCTCTTCTTCCCTTGTTTTTCCTCATCTCCTAATTCAACAATACATGTTGTCTCATGTGAACAATTCACGTCCAACATAATGAATGTGTTCCAAGAGAAACCATCTGAATATATAAGATATGCTCACTAATGCAAAGAACAGTAGTTTGTTTCTAACAAAACAGAAATCTCCCAGGTTCATGCAGAGTACAAGCTCAAAAAGCTTTTCCAGGGTCCTCCAGGAACTTTACCTGCAAAGCACTGCATAAACAGATGTGTGGAGTACCAGACAGATAAATTGACAGCTACATGTAAAGATATCACTTCGAGGCAGGAAGAGCCTCTGATAAGCTGATGAAAGAACTGAAAAACTGCAGAACAAAGAGTCATATATCAGGCAGAATCACACTGGGAGAAGGAGAAGCTGAGATATCCCGTTGCTCCAGGCAGGTCAAAGGACACCCCGTGACCCTGATTTGAGTACAACCAGGGATGTTGCAGGGACATCAGTCATATCCCCACACTCTGGGTTGAGGTTTAGAGAAGCACATTTGGGTTAAGGCTCTGTTTTATCACTTTACTCCAAGGAGAGGAGATCTAAAGGACATAGGAAGTAGATATGTAGGGAGAACCAAGGAGCAGTGGAGCACAGCTGTGGCAAGAACAAACGAGGGAAAAAAAGTAAAAACCCCATGATAAAATTAGGACACTCAAAGCTATTTGCAATGGTATATAATATAGCTTTTGGAAAAGATAATGAATCCGACAGAGTTCCCTCACTTCCTCCTCATCCTGCTGAGAGAAAAAAAACATTGGCTTTAGCAACTTTATAGCTGAAGCAATAACAAATTAACTAATTTTGGCATCCTAAGTTTTACTGTAAATCCATTGTTGAAGTTTCATTGTTGTTGTGCTCATGTGGGGATGTCTGTCCTGGCACTGATACTTTTAAGATTATGCTCCCCCATAAACACACTCAATCCCTGCAGTGAATATGATCATGTGTGCAGATAGGTGCTGTTGTGCGACTCTGACGGGGTGCGGGGGTGTCGGGGGGGGGGGGGGGGGGGGGGGGGTGGCAAGGAAATTACGAACACATTTTCCCCAAATGTGTTCCATGCCGTCATGTCTTAGCACAACTCTGCTGAAAGCAAAATGTAAAACCTGAGAGATGCTCTGTGCAGCGCCAACACAAACTGGACTGTCAAAAAAAATATTGACGGGTCAGGGTGTCACCGCAGCGTGCTCAGAAAACACCCATTTTCCATTAGTAAACACAAAGAAATTCAAGCTCTAAGAGCAGCTTTGCCTTGGAGACTTGCCACAAGCATCACTGCAGAACGTATTAAAGTCAAAACAGACGGCAATAATACATGTAACGGCTGATTTAGTAACCAACACAAAGAATGGCCTCGTCACAACTTTCATCGGCTTTGTAAAGTCCACGGTGCTAAATGTCAAACACTTTTGGGATTGCAGCTGATAATTATTGCTGTTACCGTCAATTATTTTCATAGCAGCTGTAAAAAGTGGCAACTTTGGAACAAAAAATCCCATCTGTTGTATTCAAATGGCTTGTTTTTATCTGACCAACAATACAAAACAACACTTAAAAAAACTGCATGATTGTTTTTCTCTAGAACAACTGAGCAACTTTTCATACACTAATCAAGCATCTATTCGACCCGATATCCCTGAAAAAGGCAAGGAATTTGAATACTACCTAATAAAGACTATATATTATTGCATAAAATACTGACTGAATCAGAGTAATACAGTGAGTTGCAAATCTCCTTCATTAAAGGCCTTTTTTATGAGCGTCTGAGGAAGGATGATGGTAACATAAGAGTGTGACATCAACATCAACCAGAGCAATTCAGGAGTTTTTAGGAGAAATACGATTGTGCACAGAGGTGAGAAGAACAAGCTTCTCCTCAGCTTATACAGGACTTAATTTTAACTCTGGTCTGCTTTCTGCTTTCGTTCTCTACATCTCTGAGGGCCTTGGAGGCCTCTGAAGTGGAGCCAGAACCCCATCAAACTAAAACCAGAGGTGATGTAATCTTCATTGGTTAAGGCTGTCCTCTTTCTGGCTAATAAAACAGCTGGCTCAGTGCCTCATTGCAGTAGTTTTCTACTAGGCAGAGTTACATGGTCAGTGTTGGCTAAGTGACATATGGACTCAAATCACAGTAAGAATTCTCTTGCTAGCCAAAACTGTCCACGCTTCAAGGAATTGTATGACATTTTGGGAAATATGCTTATACTCTTTCCTGCTGAGTGTTATATTAGAAGATTTATAACATGCCTAATCTCTGTCTCATAAACACAAACCTGCAACGGAGGAAGAAAATAGTAAGCTAAGATCAACACATGAGCCAAAAAACCAGGGAGGGAAGTGACTACAGTGGTGATTGAAGGTTTGTGAATACTTAATAATTGACCATTTCTCTCCGTAACTATGATCTAAACATCATCAGACAAGAACGAAAAGCATATAAAGATAACCCAGCAAAACAAATGACAGAAAAAGTATACACGTGGATATTTTTATAATGAAGAAATTGTACGCAAAGAACTGGCATCTCTCCATAGTCACAGACCCCCCACGTAACCCTGAACAGGAAGAGGTGGGTATAGATAATGGACGGATGGAAATAGATCACAATACTACTTATCTGAACTGGTGGGATTAGCAGTTGATTTGAAGGTGTAAACACAACCAAGTGTTTTGAGTCAGTGTAAAGATGATTAGGTGTGAGTGGGTGGCCTGTTTTAGTTTAATACCAGGCATATATCAAAGTCTGATCTTTGCCATGAAGAATTATGGGAGTGTGTCATGCCACAAAACAAGAGAGATTTCTGATGTTTATCAGGAATGGACAATCAACAAAGATCCCAGCTGACAAATGGATCAATAAAGATCCAGTTGCTAAATTTGCAGAATGTTAAATACCTTTGCAGAAGAATCTTGTTCTAACTGTGCAACACGTGGTGGTAAAATCATGGTTTGGGCCTATTTCTCTGCATCTGGAGCAGGACTGCCTAGCACTGATGAAAAGAAAAGACGATCCTGAACACACAAGTTGATCTGTCAGACATCAGTTACAGAAGAGTAAAGTTAACGTATTAACACAAAATATAGTCTAATGTTTTATCTACTTCAGTTAGACAAATTATATTAACGTTATGTTGTTTTGTTGTTGTTTTTTCACCGTGTTTCACATCACATTTAGTTAGATGTGGGTTAAAATTAAAGGAGTTATTTGGGTATCATACCAGGACATTTGAACGTAAAGAGAACAAGTGTTTGTTTCAGAGCTGTAGCCAGATCTTAACACGGCCACATAACCTGCAAAGTGCCATGATCATTAATCTCAGTGGGGTCACTTTTCCACAGAAGGGCCTCTCTGCCCTGCTGCTATCTGGGAAGCTTGTAGCAGCTGGAACATGACAGAACAAACCATCTTCTCTTTTTCTTCTCTTTCAGGATCCTCTCGGTCTGTAGTCTCGCTCTGACATAGTGATCCCTGCCAGCTCTCCTGCTACTCTTTAGCATGAACTAGACCATCAGCAAGATCAACCTCCGTCTTTAAGGTCTCCTCTCTGGGCCCACCCAGGCCCTCCATCTCTTCATATGGAGGTGATTATCTAGTTACCCTTTAGCCAATGGGAAGTGCAAACACATTAACAACTAACAATAAATATACAGCTGATTAATTCTTCACACTCCTCAACCACTTTGGTCTCAAGTGAACCATAAAGTCTGGCAGTACACACCCATCTGTGTTAATCTTTGTATAGAATATGATCCAGATCAGGGTATACAATAGAATTCAACAGCTCTGTAATAATGTCTGCATTTATGCTATGAGTATTAACATGTGTTTTTGTGGTGAATAATGCCCATCCAAGTGCAACAATGAATATTCCTGCAAAAATGGAACAAGGTGTGGAAATACAGGCCAATAAGCTACAGTCTCATTAAGAGATAACTGTTATTTTTGGACCAATCAGTCAAGTGTTCGCTGATGACTAATTCACTATCATTGGCCAAATAATCAATTAAATAAATGAATAAAACAAATCTACCAGGCTGGTATTTGTACTAAATAATTAGAAGAGAAACAGATAATTTTGGTCTCAAATATTTGCCACAAGTGCAGCCTCATCCACTCTTTACGAACCTTGGTGATGTTTAAAACATTATACATGAAAACAAGCATTGCTCTTTTTCTGTATCCTTAACTTGTGCTATTTTTCCTCAAGCTGACAATTGTGGCGCGACCCTTTTGGTCCTCATTTGCCCTCGAGTCTGTGGTCTGTGGTATCCAAAAGCAGCGCTGCCAATCCTCAAGAAGCCAACCACTTTACAAGCTGACCTGTGGTAAGTTCCCTTAGCTTTTTTCATTCATTCCTTAGCTGTAATAACCATTATGATACTGAAGGAGGCAGGCAAACTGACTGCTGTACAGTAAGAGTCATAAGTGTGTTTGTGCTTGAGTATATTAACACACATGCAGAAGGCAGGGAGGACATGGTGATTGTAATCTTCCTTCCAGGCACAAATGCATTTTGAAGGCACAGCTATAAAGAAAATGTATCAAACAACAATGCACACAGCCTGCATCAAGTGTTGCTTTACTACGGTCCTTGTTCCAAAAAAGTAATCCAACACAGGCTCTTCAGTCTTAATTCAGCACAGCCTTAAACCCATATTAAGAGGCCAACCTCTCTTCTGTACCGTAGTGTGATTAGGAAACCATTCAGAAACACCACCAAGCATTAAAAAAGCCACTGATGTGGGTAAGAATGCCTGGTGTAGCTAAAAAGACACAGATGTATCTAGACAAAACACATGGACTTTGTTTAAGTCCTTGAGTAAATTATTCTCTGATAACGCTATCCAGTCTAAATTCTGAGAGAGCTGAATCGTGGGAAAGGAAGTATCTCACCTTCACGACACTCCTCTCCCACAAATCCAGGGCAGCATCTCCACTCCAGTGCTGTGACTTGCTTGTAAGCAATCTTGAATGATGGCCTTAGCACAGTCCTGTAGCTGGAAGAAAAAAAGAGGAGAAAAATGATTCACGGCTGTGTATAGCAGCCAGATGCACAAATCACAAACCAAATGTCATGCAAAAAGCCATAACAGATCTAT